>NC_069503.1:43414055-43714055 GCF_027579735.1 Bombina bombina
GTGAGGCTGCAGTTCCTGTGCTGATGTGACTATCGGCGCCATCTTTGTGTCATGCAGCGCAGTGGTCCACATAGGGTGCAGGGGTAATTGGTGGGTGATGGAGGTTAGATAGGCTATATGGCGTGATTTGCCCGTTTGGGGGAGTAGTTGCCCCTTTGTGAGGTTATTGTGGTGAAGCCAAGATGTGTGTGTTACGTTCTCACCCCTCGCATGGTGTCCGCGTGGCTAGTCAGGTGGAGAGCGCTGGTCGTGAGGTGTAGAGTTGCTCCTCCGGTAAGCGGTGTGAAGGCTTTTGTGTGCGTCGCACCTCAGTAGCGGGTGTTGTTAAGGCTCGGTATGGGCCATGTGGGTAGCCGTCAGAAGGCCGCGGGAGGCCGCGGTAGTGTGCGGTGCTAAATATAACACCGGGTCTTCTCCGCCTCACTTCATGTGATCCCTGGGCTATTGGGAGACAGACGCACTGGTTATTAGCTTCCAGCTCGCAGGTTCTATGGTGTTAGGGCTGTTTTTGGGCCGACCCTACTTCAGAGCTCTACATGCTAGCGACCATCTTGGACGCCGGCTAGCTCCGCCCCCCCTCGACTCTCCCCTAGTTTTAAAAGCTTCAAGTTCTCCTTGAAGACTCTACTATTCAAGGACGCTTACAACCTACACTAACCTTCCTATCTCCACTGCTATCCCCTAAAACCCCATAGCATGTAAGCCTATGAGCCCAGCTGTTTGTAGTTCACCTTCATAAGAGCCGACTACAACAGTGCAACTCTTGGCAGGATCCTTCACCCATTTGATCCCTGTAATCTTTTTTATATACCACCCATGTTCATAGCTCTGCAGAACCTGTTGGCGCTCTACAAATACCTGATAATAATAATAATAATCAGATTTGTAAGGCTATAGAAGCAACAACGGGCGCCAACATAGTGTGAATCAGTTTACATCAGCTGAGAAATAAAGTATAAGAAATATACTCACAAGTGGAGTGGCACCTTAAATCAACAAGGTGCGTGCAGGCAGGCTGACATTCAAAACCAGCAGTCAGTACGCTGGAGGTCTCACCCGGGAAACCTATGGATTGATGGAGACAGGTGTGGCTTACGTCAGCTGTGGATCGTTTGAGAGGCCGGAATACCAGTGGAGAGGTGCAAAGAACTGTGGATACTTTCTCCAGATGATCGTATTCGTGCAATCAGATTTAATCCCAAATGAAATGGTGATTGTCCAAATAAGGAAAAGTGTTCGATATCCAACCAAATATAAAATCAATAGGACATCAATATAAAATAGCAAAGAAACCGGGTCTGTATAAAAACAGAATATTTTATTTGCTACGCGTTTCTCAGTCCGTAAAGGACCGTTTCCTCAGGCATATACATAGGTGTTTCACAGGTAACTATTTATACCTGATAGTGACCCGGAATCTAATCTGGAGGTCATCTCCAAACAATTGTGCATTAAAAAATATATATTGTTAAAAACAAAGTAATAAAAGTGTCATATTGAACATTGTTCGGAAATGATATACATGTCTTAAAAAGATGTATGAAAATTTTTTGCAAGTAACTGTTTAAAAGCATGTTTGCACTAGTGATGTGACCTGTAATAATGTTACTGAGAATGCATCACCCTAACTAATATGCTCAGTAAGTGATCATTTCACGAATAGGGTAGTTAGAAAATGGCATAATAACCATTCAAAAAAAGAGAACAGCGCTTTTTTTCTTTAAAAATATTTTAGGCTTCAATAAAGTTCTAGGTAGGGCTCGAACTCTTGACCCTATGTGTGCTAGGTTTGTGTTTATCTAAAAGAGCTAATCAAATGTAATGAAAAATTAGGTGATGTTGGTCTAGATATACCAAAAACATGCCAAAGTTATAGTATGAAAATAGATACCGAAAATTATACGGGTACCAATTCGTTGAACAATTATTATAGAGAGGCATCATGATTAGTTAAATGAATAGTATAATTGGTTAATATCATAAAAAACAATCCCCAAAAAAAAGGAGAACAGCGCTTTATCTATCTTGAAAATAATTTGAGATTCAATGAATTTCCAGGTTGGGCTCAAACCCATGACCTTGTGTATACTAGGTTTGTACTTATCTAAAAGAGCTAATCGGAAGTAATAACAAATTGTGTGAGGTTGGTCTCGATATACCAAAGACATGCCAAAGTTATAGTAAGAAATAAAAGCAGAAAGCTATCATAGTACCAATTTGTTGAACAATTGTTATTGCATAGCAACATGACTTGTTGCAAGAAGCAAACATGGTAATGAATATTAGATAGATGTTATTGGATTCTGAATGAGACTAAAAACGTACTTCACTATGTATATTGTATGATAATTGTTAATAAAATAATATATATTGGTGTATGCTGTATGGTGGTCGCAAGAGTGAGTAGGATTTAGCAATGAAGATAAGTGGTAGTGATGGTGTTGTAGTTGGAAATAATATAGGTATGATATGAAAAAAATGATTAATGGTGAATTTTTCACCGGTTGTGGGGTGGACACGAACTCGTGTCCTTGTGTATGGCAAACCTACACTTGGTCTGATGGGCTATCTGTGAATGACAGATTATATAAGGATCTGGGTTTACTAGACTCTGAATTAGTGGGTGGATCTTATATTATTAAGGACTAATTACAATGTTTGGTCTGATTCATTCTCTTTGTGTGTATGTACCTGAAATAATGTATGAGTAATACAGATGTGTTTATAAAACCGGTGCAGTCTATTGATGTATACAAAGTATAATATATAATAAATTCTCTGTATTTGATGATAATGTGAATAAATTTAAATGAAAGCTGCCAAATCAACATTGCATTCAAACCCTGGGGGTACAGTGTTTTGAGTTTGTGTATCCAATATGTTTCTAATTGTCTAAGTTTAATTAGACGATCGTAATCTGTCGAGGGGGATACATGATCTATTGGAATGATTTTGAAAATGTCTGATCTACCATCATGTATCATTTCACAATGATTGGGAACACTATGGTTAATTTTACTTTTCTTACAATTCTTGCAGTTGCGATAATGTTCACCCCAACGGGTGCGTATATTTCTAGTGGTACGTCCAATATATTGGACCCCACATACACAGTTTAAAAGATAAACAATGTACTTCGATTCGCAATTGAGACGATGTGAGATCCGGAAAGTAAGACCGGTGGTATTAGATTTAAATGTTTTTTGGGAACTGATAAATTTGCACATATTACATCCTCTCTTGCCACATTTATAAGAACCATATGATCTTAAAAAGTTCAGAGTTTTTTTCGGATTATTAAGAGAAGATTGGCAATGCTTGACCCTTTTAAGACCACCGGTCTTACTTTCCGGATCTCACATCGTCTCAATTGCGAATCGAAGTACATTGTTTATCTTTTAAACTGTGTATGTGGGGTCCAATATATTGGACGTACCACTAGAAATATACGCACCCGTTGGGGTGAACATTATCGCAACTGCAAGAATTGTAAGAAAAGTAAAATTAACCATAGTGTTCCCAATCATTGTGAAATGATACATGATGGTAGATCAGACATTTTCAAAATCATTCCAATAGATCATGTATCCCCCTCGACAGATTACGATCGTCTAATTAAACTTAGACAATTAGAAACATATTGGATACACAAACTCAAAACACTGTACCCCCAGGGTTTGAATGCCAATGTTGATTTGGCAGCTTTCATTTAAATTTATTCACATTATCATCAAATACAGAGAATTTATTATATATTATACTTTGTATACATCAATAGACTGCACCGGTTTTATAAACACATCTGTATTACTCATACATTATTTCAGGTACATACACACAAAGAGAATGAATCAGACCAAACATTGTAATTAGTCCTTAATAATATAAGATCCACCCACTAATTCAGAGTCTAGTAAACCCAGATCCTTATATAATCTGTCATTCACAGATAGCCCATCAGACCAAGTGTAGGTTTGCCATACACAAGGACACGAGTTCGTGTCCACCCCACAACCGGTGAAAAATTCACCATTAATCATTTTTTTCATATCATACCTATATTATTTCCAACTACAACACCATCACTACCACTTATCTTCATTGCTAAATCCTACTCACTCTTGCGACCACCATACAGCATACACCAATATATATTATTTTATTAACAATTATCATACAATATACATAGTGAAGTACGTTTTTAGTCTCATTCAGAATCCAATAACATCTATCTAATATTCATTACCATGTTTGCTTCTTGCAACAAGTCATGTTGCTATGCAATAACAATTGTTCAACAAATTGGTACTATGATAGCTTTCTGCTTTTATTTCTTACTATAACTTGGCATGTCTTTGGTATATCGAGACCAACCTCACACAATTTGTTATTACTTCCGATTAGCTCTTTTAGATAAGTACAAACCTAGTATACACAAGGTCATGGGTTTGAGCCCAACCTGGAAATTCATTGAATCTCAAATTATTTTCAAGATAGATAAAGCGCTGTTCTCCTTTTTTTTGGGGATTGTTTTTTATGATATTAACCAATTATACTATTCATTTAACTAATCATGATGCCTCTCTATAATAATTGTTCAACGAATTGGTACCCGTATAATTTTCGGTATCTATTTTCATACTATAACTTTGGCATGTTTTTGGTATATCTAGACCAACATCACCTAATTTTTCATTACATTTGATTAGCTCTTTTAGATAAACACAAACCTAGCACACATAGGGTCAAGAGTTCGAGCCCTACCTAGAACTTTATTGAAGCCTAAAATATTTTAAAGAAAAAAAGCGCTGTTCTCTTTTTTTGAATGGCTATTATGCCATTTTCTAACTACCCTATTCGTGAAATGATCACTTACTGAGCATATTAGTTAGGGTGATGCATTCTCAGTAACATTATTACAGGTCACATCACTAGTGCAAACATGCTTTTAAACAGTTACTTGCAAAAAATTTTCATACATCTTTTTAAGACATGTATATCATTTCCGAACAATGTTCAATATGACACTTTTATTACTTTGTTTTTAACAATATATATTTTTTAATGCACAATTGTTTGGAGATGACCTCCAGATTAGATTCCGGGTCACTATCAGGTATAAATAGTTACCTGTGAAACACCTATGTATATGCCTGAGGAAACGGTCCTTTACGGACTGAGAAACGCGTAGCAAATAAAATATTCTGTTTTTATACAGACCCGGTTTCTTTGCTATTTTATATTGATGTCCTATTGATTTTATATTTGGTTGGATATCGAACACTTTTCCTTATTTGGACAATCACCATTTCATTTGGGATTAAATCTGATTGCACGAATACGATCATCTGGAGAAAGTATCCACAGTTGTTTGCACCTCTCCACTGGTATTCCGGCCTCTCAAACGATCCACAGCTGACGTAAGCCACACCTGTCTCCATCAATCCATAGGTTTCCCGGGTGAGACCTCCAGCGTACTGACTGCTGGTTTTGAATGTCAGCCTGCCTGCACGCACCTTGTTGATTTAAGGTGCCACTCCACTTGTGAGTATATTTCTTATACTTTATTTCTCAGCTGATGTAAACTGATTCACACTATGTTGGCGCCCGTTGTTGCTTCTATATCCTCACAGATTCATTGATCCAGTACACCGTGGACACAAGCGGAGCAAGCCTTTCTATCACGAACTCTTGATTGTTACCATATCCTTTATTTTGAAGTGGACTGTCCATTGTCTGTTTCCACTCACTCTCTTATTAGTCTTGGACTTTTTAAGTACACTGGACACTGGGACACTTATACATATTTATATGTTCAAATTGCACAAGTGTTTTGTTATATGTTGATTTTTACGTTTATTTTTATATATATTTTTCTCCTTTTAAAGCATTTTTTTGCCTTAAACACACCATAGCGGTTGGTGTTACCACACACTGAGCCAAGTTGTAAATTCGCTTATCAACCAATTTTATTTTTTATCTTTATTTGCACAACACCCACTTTCTATTTAAGCAGATACACCACGATTTTTACACCATCACATGTTTCCTTAGTAGCGCGTCCCCTTAGTTTTTTCTTCTATAGAATTAACTTTACTATTATTCAGATTTGTAAGGCGGCTACCTTGTCTTCCGTACATATTTTTTCTAAATTTGATAAGTTTGAGGTTTTTGCTTCTGCTGAAGCAGTCTTTGGGAGAAAGCTTTTGCAGACTGTGGTACCCTCAGATTAGGGTCCGCCTCTCCTTTTACACTCCCATTAGCATTCAGTGTCCTCTGGACCTTGGGTATTATTTCCCACAAGTAAGGAATGCAGCTATGGACTCTCTCTTTATTAAGAAGGAAAACATAAATTATGCTTACCAGATTTCCTTTCCTTCTGTATAGGGAGAGTCCACAGCACCCGCCCGTGTTCTCCGATGGGGGGCCCTTAATTTTGATTTATTCTTCTGGCACCATTTTCACCCTGATATTTCTCCTACTGTTCCTTGTTCCCTCGGCAGAATGACTGGGGGATGAGGGAAGTGGGGGAGGTATCTAAGCCTTTGGCTGGGGTGTCTTTGCCTCCTCCTGGTGGCCAGGTTCATTATTTCCCACCAGTAAGGAATGCTGTTGTGGACTCTTCCTATACAGAAGGAAAGGAAATTATCTGTTAAGCATAATTTATGTTTTTGTACAATTTTAGTGTGTTACTTTCAATAAAAGTGTGGTTATTTTATTTGCTTGCAGTTTTTCAATTCAGATTCATTCAATATTCTAATTATGCTCATGACCCCTTGTTCTTGAATTTTCCATTTTATGTAAAATACCCACAGCCTCAGTTTTACTAAACCCTTTAATGTACTTGAAAGTTGCTATCATATCACCTCTTTCCCTTCTCTCCTCTAAGCTATACATATTTAGGTCATTGAGCCTATCCTTGTAAGTTTTATTTTTTAGACCATGTACCATTTTGGTATCCCTCCTTTGCACAGATTCAAGTTTGTTAATATCCTTCTGAAGATATGGCCTCCAGAACTGCACACAATACTCAAGATGAGGCCTAACTAATGATCTATAAAGTGGCATAAGAACCTTACTATTTCTGCTGCAAATACCTCTACCAATACATCCAAGCATTCTGTTAGCCTTACTCGCTGCATTACTACATTGTTTACTAAGTTTTAAATCATCTGAAATAATAATTCCCAAGTCATGTTCCTCATTTGTAACAGTCAGTAAAGTGTCATTGAGTCTGTAATTAACATTTGGATTTTTCTTCCCTAAATGTATTATTTTACACTTTGCTGTGTTAAACTTTAGATCCGAGTCGTTTGTCCAATCCTCCAATTGTTGTATATCAGTTCTCATTTTGTCTACCCCCCCTGGAACATCCACTCTGTTACAAATTTTTGTATCATCTGCAAAGAGACATACTTTCCGCTGTAGCCCTTTGCTGATATCGCAGATAAATATGTTAAACAAAACAGGCCCCAGAACTGACCCCTGAGGAACACCACTAGTAACAGCCCCCTCTGCTGAATGAACTCCATTTACTAAGACACTTTGTTTTCTGTCCAGCATTCCACCCAGTTCACAATTTTTGAATCTAGACCAAGGAGATACAGTTTGTGAATTAGTTTGTGTGGGACGGTGTCAAATGCTTTGCCGAAATCTAGATATGCTACATCAACTGCTCCACCCTTGTCTAATACTTTTGTTACATAATCAAAGAAGTCAATTAGATTAGTCTGACATGATCTCCCTGAAGTGAAACCATGATGATTTTGGTCCTCTAAATTGTTTCTTTATGTAAGTAATAATTCTTTCTTTTAAGAGGCTTTCCATTAATTTCCCTACTACTGAAGTTAAACTAACTGGCCTGTAGTTGCCAGATTCTTCTCTACTGCCCTTTTTATGAAGAGGTATTACATTTGCTATTCTCCAATTATCTGGGACAGCTCCTGTTAATAGTGACTGATTAAACTGATCAGTTAATGGGACAGTTAGCACTGATCGAAGTTCTTTTAAAACCCTTGGATGAATATTATCAGGACCCACTGCCTTTTTAACATTTATTTTTGATAATGCTAACAAAACCTCATCCTCTGTAAAAAGATTACTGTTAAGTTTGTTTCTATTTTTCGTAGCATCCCTTAATGTAGACATTGTATCTTCACAATCTTTTGTGAAAACAGAACAGAAGTAATCATTGAGACAGTCTGCAATCTGCAGACTGTCTCAATGATTCCAGCTTTAACCCTTTAGCTGGCACAAAGGGTCCTCATTGGAAACCATGTTTGTTTAAATTAAAGGACCAGTCAACACAATACATTTGCATACTCAACAAATGCAAGATAACAAGACAATGCAATAGCACTTAGTCTGAACTTCAAATGAGTAGTAGATTTTTTTTCTAACAATTTTAAAAGTTATGTTTTTTTCCACTCCCCCTGTACCATGTGACAGCCATCAGCCAATCACAAATGCATACACGTACCATGTGGCAGCCATCAGCCATTCACAAATGCATACATACTTATTCTTGCACATGCTCAGTAGGAGCTGGTGACTCAAAAAGTTTAAATATAAAAAGACTGTGCACATTTTGTTAATGGAAGTAAATTGGAAAGTTGTTTAAAATGGCATGCTCTATCTGATTAATGAAAGTTTAATTTTGATTGAGTGTCCCTTTAACCCTTTTTGTTTTACCAGAGTGGCCGCATTGTTTATTATGTTTCTCTTGTAAACTTGTATCCAGTCCACGGGTTCATCCATTACTTGTGGGATATTCTCCTTCCCAACAGGAAGCTGCAAGAGGACACCCACAGCAGAGCTGTCTATATAGCTCCTCCCCTAACTACCACCCCCAGTCATTCTCTTGCAGCTCTCGACAAGAAAGGAAGTATCAAGAGAGATGTGGTGACTTAGTGTAGTTTTTACCTTCAATCAAAAGTTTGTTATTTTTAAATGGTACCGGCGTTGTACTGTTTTTACTCTCAGGCAGAAATTGGAAGAAGAATTCTGCCTGGAGGTTTTGATGATCTTAGCGGTTTGTAACTAAGGTCCATTGCTGTCCTCACACATAACTGAAGAGTATGGAAAGAAACTTCAGTTGGGGGGACGGTCTGCAGATTGCCTGCTTTGATGTATGTTCAGTATATTTTTTTCTAGAGAGATGATAAGGTCTAGAAAATGCTGACAGTGCCTGGTATATTTAAGGTAAGCCTGATACAGTGATTTAAAAACAACTGGGATCATGCTTGCAAATAAGGGTAATATTCATGTTAATACTTATATTACTTAGTGTAAAAACCTTTGCATGATTTATAAAAATAAAAACGTTTTTCTCTGAGGGTGATAAATCTTTATTTGGGGCCTAGTTTTCCACATGGCTTGCTAGATTACTCCTAGGAGTACTTTTTTAAGGTACTTTTTTGAGTGCATGGTAGGGAGGGGCCTATTTTCAAGCTCTAAATGTGCAGTTGATTTTCAGTCTGAGACATCCAGCTTCCCTGAAGGAGTCCTCTGGCTTATAGGACCTCTATAGAGGGTTTTGTTCCTGCAAAAATCGTTTTTAAGGGCAGGTAGGAGCCACAGCAGAGCTGTGGCAGTGTGTTTGACTGTTTGTTAGCAGTTTTAATGTTTTTCTAATTCGTTTTTGGGCCTGAGGGGTTAATCATCCATTTGCAAGTGGGTGCAATGCTGCTTTAGTCCCTTATACACACTGTAAAAAATTTGTAGAGTTTACTACTTTTTATCACTGTTTTGCAGTTTATGTGGTAGTTTTTTTTCTCTTAAAGGCACAGTACCGTTTTTATATTATTGCTTTTTTCACATTTATTAAAGTGTTTTCCAAGCTTGCTGGTCTCATTACTAGTCTGTTAAACATGTCTGACATAGAGGAAACTCCTTGTTCATTATGTTTAGAAGCCATTGTGGAACCCCCTCTTAGAATGTGTACCAAATGCACTGACCTTTCTATAAGTTATAAAGATCATATTATGGCTTTTAAAGATTTATCACCTGAGGTTTCTGAGACTGACAAAAGGGAGGTTATGCCATCTAGCTCTCCCCACGTGTCAGAACCCATAACTCCCGCTCAAGGGACGCCAAGTACATCTAGCGCATCCAATGCGTTTACCTTATAAGACATCGCGGCAGTTATGAATCATACCATCACAGAGGTATTGTCCAAACTGTCAGGGTTACAAGGAAAGCGAGACAGCTCTGGGGCTAGAACAAATACAGAGCTCTCTGACGCTTTAGTAGCTATGTCTGATATACCCTCACAATGTGCAGAAGTTGAAGCAGGAGAGCTTCTATCTGTGGGTGACTTCTCCGATTCAGGGAAGGCGTTACTTCAGTCTGACTCTGAAATGAAAGCATTTAAATTTAAGCTTGAACACCTCCGCGTGTTGCTCAGGGAGGTTTTAGCGACTCTGGATGACTGTGACATCATTGTAGTCGCAGAGAAATTGTGTAAAATGGACAAATACTTTGTAGTGCCTGTTTACACTGACGTTTTTCCAATCCCTAAGAGGTTTTCAGAAATTATTACTAAGGAATGGGATAGACCAGGTGTACCGTTCTCTCCCCCTCCTGCTTTTAAAAAGATGTTTCCTATAGATGCCGCTACACGGGACTCGTGGCAGATGGTCCCTAAGGTGGAGGGAGCAGTCTCTACCCTAGCTAAGCGTACAACTATTCCTGTCGAGGACAGTTGTGCTTTCCTAGATCCTATGGATAAAAAATTAGAGGGTTTCCTTAAGAAAATCTTTATACAACAAGGTTTTATTCTCCAGCCTCTTGCATGCATTGCCCCAGTCACTGCTGCAGCGGCTTTCTGGTTTGAGTCCCTGGAGGAGGCTCTACAGTTAGAAACCCCGTTGGATGATATCCTTGACAGGCTTAAAGCTCTTAAGTTAGCCAATTCATTTATTTCTGACGCCGTTTTTCATTTAACCAAGCTAACGGCTAAAAATTCAGGTTTTGCCATTCAGGCGCGTAGGGCGCTATGGCTTAAATCCTGGTCAGCTGATGTCACTTCAAAGTCTAATCTTCTCAATATCCCCTTCAAAGGGCAGACCCTATTTGGGCCTGGACTGAAGGAGATCATTTTTGACATTACTGGAGGAAAAGGCCACGCCCTTCCCCAGGATAGGTCCAACAAGTTATGGACCAAACAGACTAATTTTCATTCCTTTCGAAACTTCAAGAGTGGCGCAGCTTCATCTTCCTCTTCTACAAAGCAAGAGGAAAATTTTGCCCTGTCCAAGCCAGTCTGGAGACCTAACCAGGCTTGGAACAAGGGGAAACAGGCCAAAAAGCCTGCTGCTGCCTCTAAGACAGCATGAAAGAGTAGCCCCCGATCCAGGACCGGATCTAGTGGGGGGCAGACTTTCTCTCTTCGCCCAGGCTTGGGCAAGAGATATCCAGGATCCCTGGGCTCTGGAGATTGTTTGTTTCCCAGGGATATCTTCTGGATTTCAAAGCTTCATCTCCAAAGGGTAGATTTCATCTCTCACAATTATCTGCAAACCAGATAAAGAGAGAGGCATTCTTACATTGCGTTCAAGACCTACTAGTTATGGGAGTGATCCACCCAGTTCCAAAGGAGGAACAGGGGCAGGGCTTCTATTCAAATCTGTTTATAGTTCCCAAGAAAGAGGGAACTTTCAGACCAATCTTGGATCTCAATATCCTAAACAAATTTCTCAGGGTCCCATCCTTCAAGATGGAGACTATTCAAACCATCCTACCTATGATCCAGGAGGGTCAATATATGACTACCGTGGATTTAAAGGATGCTTATCTACACATTCCGATACACAGGGATCATCATCAGTTTCTCAGGTTCGCCTTCCTAGACAGGCATTACCAGTTTGTGGCTCTTCCCTTTGGGTTAGCCACTGCACCAAGAATCTTTACGAAGGTTCTAGGGTCCCTTCTGGCGGTTCTAAGGCCGCGGGGTATAGCAGTGGCCCCTTACCTAGACGACATCCTGATACAGGCGTCGACTTTTCAAATCGCCAGGTCCCATACAGACATTGTTCTGGCATTCCTAAGGTCTCGCGGGTGGAAGGTGAACGAAGGAAAGAGTTCTCTCTCCCCTCCCACAAGAGTTTCCTTCCTAGGAACTCTGATAGACTCAGTAGAAATGAAGATTTATCTGACAGAGGTCAGGTTGTCAAAACTTCTAACTTCCTTCCCTGCTCTTTATTCCACTTCCCATCCGTCAGTGGCTCAGTGTATGGAGGTAATCGGATTAATGGTAGCGGCAATGGACATAGTTCCGTTTGCCCGCCTACATCTCAGACCACTGCAACTTTGCATGCTCAATCAGTGGAATGGGGATTACACATATTTGTCCCCTCTACTAAATCTGGATCAAGAGACCAGGGATTCTCTTCTCTGGTGGCTATCTTGGGTCCATCTGTCCAAGGGAATGAGTTTCCACAGGCTATAATGGACTATAGGAATGACAGATGCCAGCCTTCTGGGCTGGGGTGCAGTCTGGAACTCCCTGAATGCTCAGGGTTCGTGGACTCAGGAGGAGGCCCTCCTTCCGATAAACATTCTGGAACTAAGAGCGATATTCAATGCTCTTCAGGCTTGGCCTCAGCTAGCTGCGGTCAGGTTCATCAGATTTCAGTTCGGACAACATAACTACTGTAGCCTATATCAACCATCAGGGGGGAACAAGGAGCCCCCTGACAATGTTGGAGGTTTCAAAGATAATTCTATGGGCAGAGGTTCACTCTTGACATCTCTCAGCTATCCATGTCCCAGGAGTAGAGAACTGGGAGGCGGATTTTCTAAGTCGGCAGACTTTTCATCCGGGGGAGTGGGAGCTCCATCCGGAGGTATTTGCCCAGTTGATTAAACTATGGGGCAAACCAGAACTTGATCTCATGGCGTCTTGTCAGAACGCCAAGCTTCCTTGTTACGGGTCCAGGGATCCCAAGGCAGCGCTGATAGATGCTCTAGCAGCGCCCTGGTCCTTCAGCCTGGCTTATGTGTTTCCACCGTTTCCTCTGCTCCCTCGTCTGATTGCCAAGATCAATCAGGAGAGAGCTTCGGTGATCTTGATAGCCCCTGCGTGGCCACGCAGGACTTGGTATGCAGATCTGGTGGACATGTCATCTTTTCCGCAATGGACTCTGCCGCTAAGGCAGGACCTTCTACTTCAAAGTCCCTTCAAACATCCAAATCTAATTTCTCTACGTCTGACTGCTTGGAGATTGAATGCTTGATTCTATCAAAGCGTGGTTTTTCCGAATCGGTCATTGATTCAGACTCGAAAGCCTGTCACCAGGAAGATCTATCATAAGATATGGTGTAAATATCTTCACTGGTGTGAATCCAAGGGTTACTCATGGAGTAAGGTCAGGATTCCTAGGATATTATCTTTTCTCCAAGAAGGATTGGAGAAGGGACTGTCAGCTAGTTCCTTAAAGGGACAGATTTCTGCTCTGTTTATTCTTTTGCACAAACGTCTGGCTGAGGTTCCAGACGTTCAGGCGTTTTGTCAGGCTTTAGTTCGAATCAAGCCTGTGTTTAAACCTGTTGCTCCGCCATGGAGTTTAAATTTAGTTCTTAAAGTTCTTCAATGGGTTCCGTTTGAACCTTTGCATTCCATAGATATTAAGCTTTTATCTTGGAAAGTTCTGTTTTTAGTAGCTATCTCCTCGGCTCGAAGAGTTTCGGAGTTATCTGCTTTACAATGTAATTCCCCTTATCTGATTTTCCATGCAGATAAGGTAGTGTTACGTACCAAACCTGGGTTTCTTCCTAAGGTGGTATCTAATAAGAATATCAATCAGGAGATTGTTGTTCCTTCACTATGTCCTAATCCTTCTTCAAAGAAGGAACGTCTATTACACAATCTTGATGTGGTTCGTGCTTTAAAGTTTTATTTACAAGCTACGAAGGATTTTCGTCAAACATCTGCTTTGTTTGTTGTCTACTCTGGACAGAGGAGAGGCTAAAAGGCTTCGGCAACTTCTCTTTCTTTTTGGCTAAGAAGTATAATACGCTTAGCTTATGAGACTGCTGGCCAGCAGCCTCCTGAACGAATTACAGCTCATTCTACTAGAGCAGTAGCTTCCTCATGGGCTTTTAAACATGAGGCCTCTGTTGAACAGATTTGTAAGGCGGCAACTTTGTCTTCGCTTCATACCTTTTCGAAATTCTATAAATTTGATACTTTTGCTTCTTCGGAGGCTATTTTTGGGAGAAAGGTCTTACAGGCAGTGGTGCCTTCCGTTTAAGTTCCTGCCTTGTCCCTCCCTTCATCCGTGTCCTAAAGCTTTGGTATTGGTATCCCACAAGTAATGGATGAACCCGTGGACTGGATACACCTTTACAAGAGAAAACAAAATTTATGCTTGCCTGATAAATTTATTTCTCTTGTGGTGTATCCAGTCCACGGCCCGCCCTGTCATTTTAATGCAGGTGTTTTTTATTTTTAAACAACAGTCACCACTGCACCCTATAGTTTCTCCTTTTTTTCTTGCTTGTCTTCGGTCGAATGACTGGGGGTGCCAGTTAGGGGAGGAGCTATATAGACAGCTCTGCTGTGGGTGTCCTCTTGCAGCTTCCTGTTGTTAAGGAGAATATCCCACAAGTAATGGATGAACCCGTGGACTGGATACACCACAAGAGAAATAAATTTATCAGGTAAGCATAAATTTCTCTTGCAAGGTGTATCCAGTCCACGGATTCATCCTTTACTTGTGGGATATTCTCCTTCCCTACAGGAAGTGGCAAAGAGAGCACACAGCAGAGCTGTCCACACAGCTCCCCCTCTAGCTCCACCCCCCAGTCATTCTCTTTGCCGGCTCTAAGCGCTAGGGTCTCTCTCGGGAGGGTAAAGTGAATGTGGTGTTAGAATTGTAGTTTTATTATCTTCAATCAAAAGTTTGTTATTTTTAAATGGTACCGGTTTGTACTATTTACTCTCTAGCA
The DNA here is from genome assembly GCF_027579735.1 of Bombina bombina. Classification (NCBI taxonomy): domain Eukaryota; kingdom Metazoa; phylum Chordata; class Amphibia; order Anura; family Bombinatoridae; genus Bombina; species Bombina bombina. Next base: position 43,429,005 of record NC_069503.1, read on the forward strand.
GATAAGTGATGAAGATTTCTGCTGAGAGGAAAATGATTTTAGCATGTTGTAACTAAAATACTCTGCTGTTCCCACACAGGACTGAGGAGTACCAGAAAACTTCAGTTGGGGGAACGGTTTGCAGGGTAGTCTGCAATAAGGTATGTTCAGTCATTTATTTCTAGACAAGACTGAGATAATGCTAGAAGAGACTGACAATATCCCCATGAGGGGAGGGTAAGCTATGTTCAGAGACTTAGTAAGGAATTGAATGCTTACATAACAGGGCTAATTATGCTGGTTGACACTAATTCAGGGCAATCGATTGTTTATTTGAGGAAAATATCGTTTGTAAGACACTTTGAAAGTCCTTTTGGGTTCTTTCTGGGGTTATTACCCACATGGCTATTTTTTATTCACTCAGGAGTGATTTCCTAGGCCTCACAGCTCCAGAGTAGAGTGGGAGGGGCCAAATTTCGCACCTCAGATGCGCACTTAGAATTGCTCAGGGAGGTATTAGCTACTCTGGATGACTGCGACCCTTTGGTGATCCCAGAGAAATTGTGTAAAATGGACAAGTACCTAGAGGTCCCTGTTTACACTGATGCGTTTCCGGTCCCTAAGAGGATTGCGGATATCGTTACTAGGGAGTGGAATAGACCAGGTGTTCCCTTTGTTCCCCCTCCTGTTTTTAAGAAAATGTTCCCCATATCTGACCCCATGCGGGACTCGTGGCAGATGGTCCCTAAGGTGGAGGGGGCTGTTTCTTCACTTGCTAAACGCACAACCATACCAATTGAAGACAGTTGTGCTTTTAAAGACCCTATGGATAAAAAGTTAGAGGGTTTACTTAAGAAAATTTTTGTTCAACAAGGTTTTCTTCTCCAACCTATTGCCTGCATTATTCCTGTAACTACTGCAGCTGCTTTCTGGTTTGAGGCGCTTGAAGACTCGCTCCAGACGGAGACCTCATATGAGGAAATTATGGATAGAATTAAGGCTCTTAAGCTAGCTAATTCTTTTATCACTGACGCTGCTTTCCAAATAGCTAAGCTAGCGGCAAAAAATTCAGGTTTCACCATTTTGGTGCGCAGGGTGATATGGCTAAAGTCCTGGGCGGCCGATGTGTCGTCTAAATCGAAGCTTTTGAAGATCCCTTTCAAAGGAAAGACCCTCTTCGGGCCTGAATTGAAAGAGATTATTTCAGAAATCACTGGGGGAAAAGGCCATGCTCTCCCTCAGGACAAGTCCTTTAAGACAAAGAACAAAGCTAATTTTCGTTTCTTTCGTAATTTCAGGAGCAGCCCTGCTTCATCCTCTCCGGCTGCAAAGCAAGAGGGTAGCGCTTCACAGCCCAAGGCAACCTGGAAGCCTTACCAGGGCTGGAATAATGGTAAACAGGCCAAAAAGCCTACAGCTGCCACCAAGACAGCATGAAGGGGTAGCCCCCAATCCGGGACCGGATCTAGTAGGGGGCAGACTCTCTCTCTTCGCTCAGGCCTGGGCAAGAGATGTACACAATCCTTGGGCATTAGAGATTGTATCCCAGGGATATCTTCTAGAATTCAAAGGACTCTCCTCCAAGGGGAAGGTTCCACATTTCTCGTCTGTCTACAGATCAGACAAAGAAAGAGGCGTTTTTACACTGTGTAGAAGATCTACATACAATGGGAGCGATCCAACCAGTTCCAACTGCGGAACAAGGGTTGGGTTTTTACTCAAACCTGTTTGTGGTTCCCAAAAAAGAGGGAACTTTCAGACCCATCCTGGATCTAAAAATTCTAAACAGATTCCTCAGAGTCCCATCATTCAAAATGGAGACCATTCGGACAATCTTACCTATGATCCAGGAAGGTCAATATATGACTACTGTGGATCTAAAGGATGCATACCTACACATTCCTATCCACAAAGATCATCACCAGTTTCTCAGGTTTGCTTTTCTGGACAAGCATTACCAGTTTGTGGCTCTTCCCTTCGGCTTAGCCACTGCTCCCAGAATTTTCACAAAGGGGCTAGGGTCCCTCCTGGCGTTGCTAAGACCACGGGGCATAGCAGTGGCGCCTTACCTAGACGACATCTTAATTCAGGCGCAGTCTTTCCAAAGAGCCAAGTCTCACATGGAGATTGTATTGGCCTTTCTGAGGTCTCATGGGTGGAAGGTGAACATCAAAAAGAGTTCTCTTTCCCCTCTCACAAGGGTTCCCTTCCTAGGGACTCTAATAGACTCGGTAGAAATGAAAATATTTCTGACGGAGGTCAGAAAATTAAAACTCTTAACTACTTGCCGAGCTCTTCATTCCATTCCCTGGCCATCTGTAGCTCAGTGCATGGAGGCAATCGGATTAATTGTAGCAGCAATGGACGTAGTCCCTTTTGCGCGGATACACCTCAGACCACTGCAACTATGCATGCTCAAACAGTGGAATGGGGATTATGCAGATTTGTCTCCTCAAATTCAGTTGGATCAGGGGACTAGAGATTCTCTTCTCTGGTGGTTGTCTCAGGATCACCTGTCTCAGGAAATATGTTTCCGCAGACCAGAGTGGATCATTGTAACGACCGACGGCAGTCTGTTAGGCTGGGGTGCAGTCTGGGACTCCCTGAAAGCTCAGGGCTTATGGTCTCGGGAAGAAACTCTTCTCCCGATAAACATTCTGGAACTGAGGGCGATATTCAATGCTCTTCAGGCATGGCCTCAACTAGCTGCGGCCAAATTCATCAGATTTCAGTCGGACAACATCACGACTGTAGCTTACGTCAATCATCAGGGGGGAACAAAGAGTTCCCTAGCGATGACGGAAGTAACCAAGATAATCAGGTGGGCGGAGGATCACTCCTGCCATCTCTCAGCAATCCACATCCCAGGAGTAGACAACTGGGAGGCGGATTTTCTAAGTTGTCAGACTTTTCACCCGGGGGAGTGGGAACTCCACCCGGAGGTATTTGCCCAGCTGACTCCGCTATGGGGCACTCCAGAGTTGGATCTGATGGCGTCCCGTCAGAACACCAAACTTCCTCTCTACGGGTCCAGGTCCCGGGACCCCAAGGCGGTATTGATAGATGCTCTAGCAGCGCCTTGGTCCTTCAATATGGCTTATGTTTCCCACCGTTTCCCCTTCTCCCTCGTCTGGTCGCCAGAATCAAGCAGGAGAAGGCTTTGGTGATTCTGATTGCGCCTGCGTGGCCACGCAGGACTTGGTATGCAGACCTAGTCATCTGTCCCACCATGGACACTGCCAATGAGGCAGGATCTTCTAATACAGGGTCCGTTCAAGCATCCAAATCTAATTTCTCTACGTCTGACTGCTTGGAGATTGAACGCTTAAAGCGTGGTTTCTCTGAGTCAGTTATAGACACTCTGATTCAGGCTAGAAAGCCTGTCACCAGGAAAATCTCCCATAAGATATGGCGGAAATATCTTTGTCGGTGTGAATCCAAGGGTTACTCATGGAGTAAGATTAGGATTCCCAGGCTATTGTCTTTTCTCCAAGAAGATTGGAGAAAGGATTGTCAGCTAGTTCCTTAAAAGGACAGATATCTGCTCTGTCTATCCCTTTACACAAGCGTCTGGCAGCGGTACCAGACGTTCAAGCGTTTGCGCAGGCTTTAGTCAGAATCAAGCCTGTCTATAAACCTGTGGCTCTGCCATGGAGTCTAAATCTAGTTCTTTCAGTTCTTCAAGGGGTTCCGTTTGAACCTTTACATTCCATAGATATTAAGTTGTTATCTTGGAAAGTTTTGTTTTTGGTAGCTATCTCTTCTGCTCGAAGAATCTCAGAATTATCTGCCTTACAGTGTGATTCACCTTACCTGGTGTTCCACTCAGATAAGGTAGTTTTGCGTACCAAACCTGGTTTTCTTCCCAAAGTTGTTTCTAACAAGAATATTAACTAGGAAATAGTTGTTCCTTCTCTGTGTCCTAATCCTTCTTCGAAGAAGGAACGTCTGTTGCACATTCTTGATGTAGTTCGTGCTCTAAAGTTCTATTTACAAGCAACTAAGGATTTCAGACAAACATCTTCCTTGTTTGTTATCTATTCTGGTAAGAGGAGAGGTCAGAAAGCGATTGCTACCTCTCTTTCCTTTTGGCTAAAAAGCATCATCCGTTTGGCCTATGAGACTGCTGGCCAGCAGCCTCCTGAAACTATTACTGCTCATTCTACCAGAGCAGTGGCTTCCACATGGGCTTTTAAAAACGAGGCTTCTGTTGAACAGATTTGTAAGGCAGGGACTTGGTCTTCACTGCATACTTTTTCCAAATTTTAAAAATTCGATACTTTTGCTTCTTCGGAGGCTATTTTTGGGAGAAAGGTTTTGCAAGCAGTGGTGCCTTCCGTTTAAGGTACCTGCCTTGTTCCCTCCCTTCATCTGTGTCCTAAAGCTTTGGTATTGGTATCCCACAAGTAAAGGATGAATCCGTGGACTGGATACACCTTGCAAGAGAAAACAGAATTTATGCTTACCTGATAAATTACTTTCTCTTGCGGTGTATCCAGTCCACGGCCCGCCCTGGCAATTAAGTCAGGTAAAATTTTTTTGTTTAAACTACAGTCACCACTGCACCCTATGGTTTCTCCTTTTTCTTCCTAACCTTTGGTCGAATGACTGAGGGGTGGAGCTAGAGGGGGAGCTATATGGACAGCTTTGTAGTGTGCTCTCTTTGCCATTTCCTGTAGGGAAGGAGAATATCCCACAAGTAAAGGATGAATCCGTGGACTGGATACACCGCAAGAGAAAGTAATTTATCAGGTAAGCATAAATTCTGTTTTTGTTTTTGTAATTTACACACAGATGTACTTATTAAATCACACTATAAAGCCTGGGTACATTTACACAAAGATGTACTTATTAAATCACACTATAAAGCCTGGGTACATTTACACACAGATGTGTACTTATTAAATCACACTATAAAGCCTGGGTAGATTTACACACAGATGTACTTATTAAATCACACTATAAAGCCTGGGTACATTTACACACAGATGTGTACTTATTAAATCACACTATAAAGCCTGGATACATTTACACACAGATGTACTTATTAAATCACACTATAAAGCCTGGGTACATTTACACAAAGATGTACTTATTAAATCACACTATAAAGCCTGGGTACATTTACACACAGATATACTTATTAAATCACACTATAAAGCCTGGGTACATTTACACACAGATGTACTTATTAAATCACACAATAAAGCCTGGGTACAGTTACAGACAGATGTACTTATTAAATCACACTATAAAGCCTGGGTACATTTACACACAGATGTACTTATTAAATCACACTATAAAGCCTGGGTACATTTACACACAGATGTACTTATTAAATCACACTATAAAGCCTGGGTACATTTACAGACAGATGTACTTATTAAATCACACTATAAAGCCTGGGTACAGTTACAGACAGATGTACTTATTAAATCACACTATAAAGCCTGGGTACATTTACACACAGATGTACTTATTAAATCACACTATAAAGCCTGGGTACATTTACACACAGATGTACTTATTAAATCACACTATAAAGCCTGGGTAAATTAACACAGATATGTACTTATTAAATCACACTATAAAGCCTGGGTACATTTACACACAGATGTACTTATTAAATCACACTATAAAGCCTGGGTACATTTACACACAGATGTACTTATTAAATCACACTATAAAGCCTGGGTACATTTACACACAGATGTACTTATTAAATCACACTATAAAGCCTGGGTACATTTACACACAGATAACTTGCAAGTTATTGTCAAGTTATTGTCACCGCTCACCTACAGCGCTGTTATTACAGGTTTACAAAAACCCGGCGTTAGCAGGCAAGAAGTGAGCGTAGAGCAAAATTTAGCTCCATACCGCACTCTAATACCAGCGCTGCTGAGAGCTGTGGTAAGCAGGTTAGACATCAATGGGGAGAGCCGGCTGAAAAAAAGCCTAACACCTGCAATAAAGGAGCGTAAAGCTCCGTAACGCAACCCCATTGATTCTTATGGGGAAACAAAATGTATGTTTACACCTAACACCCTAACATGAACCCCGAGTTTTAACACCCCTAATCTTACACTTATTAACCCCTAATCTGCCGCCCCCAACATCGCCGACACCTAGATTATATTAACCCCTAATCTGCTGCCCCCAACATTGCCGACACCTACATCTCCTGCCCCAATGTCGCCGCAACCTACCTACACTTATTAACCCCTAATCTGCCACCCCTAACATCGCCACCACTTACCTACATTTATTAACCCCTAATCTGCCACCCCAACGTCGCCTCCACTATACTATATTTATTAACCCCTAAACCTAAATCTAACCCTAACACCCCATAACTTAAATATAATTAAAATATATCTAAATAATACTTGCTATCATTACCTAAATAATTCCTATTTAAAACTAAACACCTGTAAAATAAACCCTAAGATAGCTACAATATAACTAATAGTTACATTGTATCTATCTTAGGTTTTATTTCTCTTGTAAGATGTATCGAGTCCACAGATTCATCCTTACTTGTGGGATATTCTCCTCCCCTACAAGAAGTAGCAAAGAGAGCACCCACAGCAGAGCTGCCTATATAGCTCCCCCCTTAGCTCCACCCCCCAGTCATTCTCTTTGCCTACTCTAAGTAACTAGGAAGTGCAGAGTGAGTGTGGTGACAAAAATGTTAGTTTTTTTTTTCTCAAGCAAAAGTTTGTTATTTTAAATGGTGCCGGTGTGTACTATTTACTCTTTGGCAGAAAAGAGATGAAGATTTCTGCAAGGAGGATTATGATCTTAGCACTTTGTAACTAAGATCCATTGCTGTTCTCACAAGGGCTGAAGTGTACAGGAAAACTTCAGTTGGGAACGGTTTGCATGCTAAGCTGCATATGAGGTATGTTCAGTCTATATTTTTCTAGACAGACTGTGTTTTAGAAAAGGCTGGCAATATCCCCATGAGGGAAGGGTAAGCTGTATTCAGACACTTGGATAGGAATTTCAGCTTGCTTGAAGGGCTCATTTGTTACTGGTGACACTGTTAAAAAAAAAACGTTTTTGTTTGTTCAGTAAATGATGCAATTATAACGTTTTTTGAAGGGACTAAAGGGGTCATTGTGGTTTGTGTTAGGGTTTTTTAACCCACATGGTTAATTTAGAGACACTCAGGTGTTTTTCTAATAGGCCTCAAAACATTGAGTGAGGTGGGAGGGGCCTATTTTTGCGCCTCAGTTGCGCAGTTTCTTTTCCTTAGAGACATCCAACTGCTTCTCTAGAGGTTCCTGCTGTGTTTGAGGGCTGTAAAGGAGTTTTTTTCCACACAAATCATTCTGAAGGGCAGGTAGGAGCCACAGCAGAGCTGTGGCAAGGTGCTGAAAGTCTTTTTTTACTAGTTTTGCCGTTTTTTCAATCCGTTTTTGCCATTAAGGGGTTAATTGTTTATTTGCAAAGTTACTAAGGCTGTAAGATACTACTGTAAAAATTTCGTTTACTGCTTTTTTACACTGTTTTGCAGAACTTGTGCAGTTTTTTTTCTCTTAAAGGCACAGTACCGTTTTATTTCTAAGTGTTATTTACTTTGATTACAGTGTTTTCCAAGCTTACTTGTTACATTACTAGCCTGTTTAACATGTCTGACACCAAGGAAAATCGTTGTTCAATATGTTTGGAAGCCATTGTGGAACCCCCTCTTAGAATGTGTCCCAATTGTACTGATGTGTCTATAAATTATAAAGAACATATATTAGCATTTAAAAATAGAGCAATAAATTATTCTCAGTCAGAAGTAAATGAGGGTTCGCCATCTAGCTCTCCCCAAGTGTCACAACCAGTAACGCCCGCACAAGTGACGCCAAGTACCTCTAGTGCGTCACATTCATTTACTTTACAAGACATGGCCACAGTTATGAATACAACCCTCACTGAGGTTTTATCCAAACTGCCTGGTTTGCAAGGAAAGCGGGACAGCTCTGGGTTAACGAAAAATGCTGAGCTGTCTCACACTTTAGTAGCCGTATCTGATATGCCCTCACAATGCTCTGAAGGGGCGAGGGATTTGTTAAAGCTTGAACACCTCCGCTTATTGCTTAGGGAGGTATTAGCAACTCTAGATGATTGTGACCCTATAGTGGTCCCAGAGAAATTGTGTAAAATGGATAGATACTTAGAGGTTGCTGTTTACACTGATGTTTTTCCAGTCCCTAAGAGGATTCTGAATATTATTGCTAAGGAGTGGGATAGACCAGGTATTCCGTTCACTCTCCCTCCTGTTTTTAAGAAAATGTTTCCCATATCTGATACCATAAGGGACTCATGGCACACAGTTCCTAAGGTGGAGGGAGCTATTTCTACTCTGTCTAAGCGTACAACTATACCTATCGAGAACAGTTGTTCTTTCAAAGATCCTATGGATAAAAAAATTAGAGGGTCTCCTGAAGAAAATTTTTGTTCATCAAGCTTTTTCTCTCCAACCTTTTGCGTGCATTGTTCCTGTAACGACTGCAGCTGCTTTCTGGTTTGAGGCTCTAGAAGAGGCTCTTCAAATGGAGACTCCATTAGAGGAGATTATGGACAGAATTAAGGCACTTAAGTTGGCTAATTCTTTTATTACAGATGCCGCTTTTCAACTGGCTAAATTAGCGGCAAAGAATTCAGGTTTTGCCATTTTAGCACGCATGGCGTTATGGCTTAAGTCCTTAATAGGTAAGACCCTATTCGGGCCTGAACTGAAAGAGATTATTTCAGACATCACTGGAGGGAAAGGTCATGCTCTCCCTAAGGATAGATCAAATAAGATGAGGACCAAACAAAATAATTTTTGTTCCTTTTGGAACTTTAAGAGTGGTCCCGCTTCAGCTTCCTCTACTACAAAGCAAGAGGGGAATTTTGCCCAATCCAAGTCAGTCTGGAGACCTAACCAGGCTTGGAACAAGGGTAAAAAGGCCAAGAAGCCTGCAGCTGCCTCTAAGACAGCATGAAAAGGTAGCCCCCGATCCGTGAACGGATCTAGTAGGGGGCAGGCTTTCTCTCTTTGCTCAGGCTTGGGCGAGAGATGTTCAGGATCCCTGGGCTTTAGAAATTGTGTCCCAGGGATATCTTCTGGAATTCAAGGGCTCCCTTCCAAGGGGGAGATTTCACATTTCTCAATTGTCTGTAAACCAGACAAAGAGAGAGGCATTCTTACGCTGTGTAGAAGACCTACATACCATGGGGGTGATCCGCCCAGTCCCAAAGGAGGAACAGGGGCTAGGGTTTTATTCAAACCTGTTTGTGGTTCCCAAGAAAGAGGGAACTTTCAAACCAATTTTGGATCTCAAAATTCTAAACAAGTTCCTCAAAGTTCCATCATTCAAGATGGAGACTATTCAGACTACCTCTGATCCAGGAGGGTCAATATATGACTACCGTGGACTTAAAGGATGCGTATCTACACATCCCTATTCACAGAGATCATCATCAATTCCTCAGATTCGCCTTTCTAAACAGGCATTACCAGTTTGTGGCCCTTCCCTTCGGGTTGGCCACGGCTCCCAGAATTTTCACAAAGGTGCTAGGGTCCCTTTTGGCGGTTCTACGACTACAGGGCATAGCAGTGGCGCCTTATCTAGACGACATCTTAATTCAGGCGTCGACTTTCCAGCTAGCCAAGTCTCACACAGACATCGTGTTGGCTTTTCTCACGGGTGGAAGGTGAACATAAAGAGTTCTCTCTTCCCTCTTACAAGAGTTTCCTTCCTAGGGACTCTGATAGACTCGGTAGAAATGAAAATATTTCTGACGGAGGTCAGAAAGTTAAAACTCTTAACCACTTGCCGAGCTCTTCATTCCATTCCTCGGCCATCAGTGGCTCAGTGTATGGAGGTAATCGGACTCATGGCAGCGGCAATGGACATAGTTCCTTTTGCCCGTCTACACCTCAGACCACTGCAACTATGCATGCTCAAACAGTGGAATGGGGATTATGCAGATTTATCTCCTCAACTGCATCTGGAACAGGAGACCAGAGATTCTCTTCTCTGGTGGTTGTCTCAGGACCACCTGTCTCAGGGAATGTGCTTCCGCAGGCCAGAGTGGCTCATTGTAACGACAGATGCCAGCTTGCTAGGCTGGGGTGCAGTCTGGAACTCCCTGAAAGCACAGGGCTTATGGTCTTGGGAGGAAGCTCTCCTCCCGATAAACATTCTAGAATTGAGAGCGATATTCAATACACTTCAGGCGTGGCCTCAGCTTGCTGCGGCCAAATTCATCGGGTTTCAGTCGGACAACATCACGACTGTAGCTTATATCAATCATCAGGGAGGAACAATTAGTTCTCTAGCGATGATGGAGGTAACCAAAATAATCCGGTGGGCAGAGGATCACTCTTGCCATCTCTCAGCAATCCACATCCCAGGAGTAGAGAACTGGGAGGGGGATTTTCTAAGTCGTCAGACTTTTCATCCAGGGGAGTGGGAACTCCATCCGGAGGTATTCGCCCAGCTGATTCAGCTATGGGGCACACCAAAATTGGATCTGATGGCGTCTCGTCAGAATGTCAAACTTCCTCGTTACGGGTCCAGGTCCTGGGATCCAAAGGCGGTACTGATAGATGCTCTAGCAGTGCCTTGGTCCTTCAATCTGGCCTATGTATTTCCACCGTTTCCTCTCCTCCCACGTCTGGTTGCCAGAATCAAGCAGGAGAGAGCTTCGGTAATTCTAATACCACCTGCGTGGCCACGCAGGACTTGATATGCAGACCTAGTGGACATGTCCTCGGTTCCACCGTGGACTCTTCCAATGAGGCGGGACCTTCTAATCCAAGGTCCATTCACGCATCCAAATCTAATTTCTTTGCGTCTGACTGCTTGGAGATTGAACGCATGATTTTATCAAAGCATGGTTTCTCTGAATCGGTCATTGATACCCTGATTCAGGCTAGAAAGCCTGTCACCAGGAAGATTTATCATAAGATTTGGCGCAAATATCTTTATTGGTGTGAATCCAAAGGTTACTCGTGGAGTAAGATTAGGATTCCTAGAATATTGTCTATTCTCCAAGAAGGTTTGGAGAAGGGATTATCTGCTAGTTCCCTAAAAGGACAAATATCTGCTTTGTCTATTCTACTTCACAAACGTCTGGCAGATGTCCCAGATGTTAAAGCATTTAGTCAGGCTTTGGTCAGAATCAAGCCTGTATTTAAACCTGTTGCTCCGCCATGGAGCCTAAACTTAGTTCTTAAAGTTCTTCAACATTTTAAAGTTCATTCCATAGATATTAAGCTTCTATCTTGGAAAGTTTTGTTTCTAGTAGCTATCTCTTCGGCTTGAAGAGTTTCTGAGCTATCTGCTTTACAATGTGATTCCCCTTACCTTGTTTTCCATGCAGATAAGGTGGTTTTACGTACCAAACCTGGGTTTCTTCCTAAGGTTGTTTCTAATAAGAATATCAATCAAAAGATTGTGGTTCCTTCTTTGTGTCCTAATCCTTCATCTAAGAAGGAACGTCTGTTGCACAATCTTGATGTGGTTCATGGTTTAAAATTCTACTTACAAGCAACTAAATATTTCCGTCAAACATCTTCTTTGTTTGTTGTTTATTCTGGTAAATGGAAAGGTCAAAGGGCTACGGCTACCTCTCTTTCCTTTTGGCTGAAAAGCATCATCCGTTTGGCCTATGAGACTGCTGGACAGCAGCCTCCTGAAAGGATTACTGCTCATTCTACTAGAGCTGTGGCTTCCACATGGGCTTTTAAAGATGAGGCTTCTGTTGAGCAGATTTGTAAGGCGGCGACTTGGTCTTCGATACTTTTGCTTCTTCGGAGGCTATTTTTGGGAGAAAGGTTCTACAAGCAGTGGTGCCTTCCGTTTAAGGTCCCTGTCTTGTCCCTCCCTTCATCCGTGTCCTAAAGCTTTGGTATTGGTATCCCACAAGTAAGGATGAATCCGTGGACTCGATACATCTTACAAGAGAAAACATAATTTATGCTTACCTGATAAATTTATTTCTCTTGTATGTATCGAGTCTGTTTTTTTAAGACAGGCATATATATTTTTATTTTTAAACTTTCAGTCACCACTGCACCTTATGGTTTCTCCTTTTTCTTCCTAGCCTTCGGTCGAATGACTGGGGGGTGGAGCTAAGGGTGGAGCTATATAGGCAGCTCTGCTGTGGGTGCTCTCTTTGCCGCTTCCTGTAGGGGAGGAGAATATCCCACAAGTAAGGATGAATCCGTGGAATCGATACATCACAAGAGAAATAAATTTATCAGGTAAACATAAATTATGTTTTTTATTTCACAGGTAAGTTTGTATTTATTTTAACTAGGTAGATTAGTTAGTAAATAGTTATTAACTATTTACTAACTACCTAGCTAAAATAAATACAAAGTTACCTGTAAAATAAAACCTAACCTGTTTTACTGTTTAACACCTAACATTACACTACAATTAAATAAATTACTTACATTAAATACAATTACCAAAATTACAAAAAAAACAAACACTAAATTACACAAAATAAAAAGAAATGATCAGATATTTAAACTAATTACACCTAATCTAATATCCCTATCAAAATAAAAAAGCCTCCCCAAAATATAAAAAAACCCTAGCCTAAACTTAACTACCAATAGCCCTTAAAATGACCTTTTGCTGGGCATTGCCCCAAAGATATCAGCTCTTTTACCTGTAAAAAAAATAATACAAACAACCCCCCAACAGTAAAACCCACCACCAACACAACCAACCCCCCAAATAAAAAAAAGGGCATTTGGATAGGCATTGCCCTTAAAAGGGCATTTAGCTCTTTTTCCGCCCAAAAGCCCTAATCTAAAAATAAAACACACCCAATAAATCCTTAACACTAACCCCCGAAGATCCACTTACAATTTTTGAAGACTCGACATCCATCCTCAAGAAGCGGCAGAAGTCCTCATCGAAGCCAGCAAAAGTCTTCATCCAAGCGGCCGAAGTCTTCATCCATATGTTATCTTCTATCTTCATCCATCCGGCGCGGAGCGGCTCCATCTTCAAGACATCTTGTGCGGAGCATCCTCTTCAATCGAAGTCTTCTTGCAGAACGAAGGTTTCTTTAAGTGGCGTCCCTTGAATTCCGATTAGCTGATAGAATTCTATCAGGAAATCGGAATTAAAGGTGAAAAAATCCTATTGGCTGATTTTTCACTTTTAATTCCAATTGGCTAATAGAATTCTATCAGCCAATCAGAATTTAAGGGACGCCATCTGCAAATTTAAAGGAACCTTCATTCTGCAAGAAGACGTCGATTGAAGAGTATGCTCCGCGCCGGATGTCTTGAAGATGGAGCCGCTCCGCGCTGGATGGATGAAGATAATAGATGCCGTCTGGATGAAGACTTCTGCCTGTCTGGAGGACCACTTCTGCCGGCTTAGATGAAGACTTCTCCTGGCTTTGTTGAGTACTTCTTGCCGCTTGGATGAAAACTTCTCCCGGCTTCGTTGAGGATGGATGTCCGGTCTTCAAAACTGTAAGTGGATCTTCGGGAGTTAGTATTAGGTTTTTTTAAGGGTTTATTGGGTGGGTTTTATTTTTAGCTTAGGGTTTGGGCACTGAAAAAGAGCTAAATGCCCCTTTAAGGGCAATGCCCATCCAAATGCCCTTTTCAGGGCAATGGGGAGCTTAGGTTTTTTTTAGTTAAGATTTTATTTGGGGGGTTGGTTGGCTAGGTGGTGGGTTTTACTGTTGGGGGGTTGTTCGTATTTTTTTTTACAGGTAAAAGAGCCGATTTCTTTGGGACAATTCCCCGCAAAAGGCCCTTTTAAGGGCTATTGGTAGTTAAGTTTAGGCTAGGGTTTTTATTTTGGGGAGGCTTTTTTTATTTTGATAGGGCTATTAGATTAGGGGTAATTAGTTTAAATATCTGAATTTCTTTTTTTATTTTGTGTAATTTAGGGTTTCGTTTTTTTGTAATTTAGGTAATTGTATTTAATTTATGTAATTTATTTAATTGTAGTGTAAGGTTACGTGTTAGTGTAAGACAGGTTAGGTTTTATTTTACAGGTAAATTTGTATTTATTTTAGCTAGGTAGTTAGTAAATAGGTAATAACTATTTAGTAACTATTCTACCTAATTAAAATAAATACAAACTTAGCTGTAAAATAAAAATAAACCCTAAACTAGCTACAATGTAACTATTAGTTATATTGTAGCTAGCTTAGGGTTTATTTTGCAAATAAGTATTTAGTTTTAAATAGGAATAATTTAGGTAATGATAGTAGGTTTTGTTTAGATTTATTTTAATTATATTTAAGTTAGGGGGTGTTAGGTTAGACTTAGGTTTAGGGGTTAATAAATTTAGTATAGTGGTATGGGGGGCGGAGCTCGGCCGTGCAGGCAAATGGCCGCAGGGTGATTAAGCTCTGTGTTGGAGAAAGGACATAGAGACTTTTATACGCCACCCAGCTGCTCCAAAAGTGCCCTATGTGATCATGATAGAATGGGAATACTCCCCGGACAAGAATATTGACACTTTGAACCTGCTAAGAGACTTTGCTAACTAATTTTATCCCGTACTGGAAAGACCGTCGCCATCTTGGATCAGCCCGTGTGCAGACCATGCGTCTCCACTAAGCAGCCACCGACCGGACTCCCATGAACTGGGGTAAGCTATACATGGTGGGCATAAAACTAAAGGGCTCCATGGTTTGACCACAAGCCTCCAACATTAATTATTAACCCTGCCGGGGTCGCAACACATACAAGGTGCAGCGTCAGCAATCTCCACAAAACCAAATGCCCGTGCACAGAAGGGAGTTGCAGGGGCTCAGCTAGATCTTATCTTTTGGTTGTCAAGAGGATGTGCTCTACGTGGGCCACAGTATACACAAAACGCTGAAACTTGACAGTTGAATAACATGAGTAGGGGCTGGAACATATGTTGACATCTTTAACAGATTATCCCACACGCTCATTCTATTTTTTCCTACATCACGCTGCCTATGCAAAACGACCTGCGACACAGCTGTATGTCATTATTCACCCTTTAACGAAATATGGCAGCCAGACGCTTAACTAAAGGAGATAAGCTCAATAAAACTCAAGCTACAGCACCTATCTCAGTGAGCACGTTTTTCCAGCTACCGGACCCTGCCTCCCAAACAACACCAACTGAAACCCACATGGAGTTAAATAACACAGTAGAGGCGCAGGCACCTGCTGCGTACATAACCCAATTAAAACAGGACATAGCCAATCTGCCATCAAAAGAGGATTTTGCGTCCTTAAAGTCCCTGATAACAACAGAATTGACGTCCATGAGAAAGGACATTAACAACTTGGGAGACAGGGTGGAGGAAGTAGAGGACACACAAAATACGATTAGTGAAATGATAGGATCCCTTAAAACCCATGCAAATGTCCAAGCCTCACAGATAGAGACATTACAAGATAAAATCGAAGACCTAGAAAATCGAAGTAGGAGGTCCAATCTAAGGGTGCGGGGTATCCCAGAATCAATAAAGAGCTCTGAGCTCAGAGAATACCTACAGAACTTATTTCAACAACTTTTGGGGACATCAGAAACCCCAGACATGGAGCTGGAAAGAGTTCATCGTGCTTTACGACCCCCACCCACGGGCGCTCCCCCCAGAGATGTGATTTTCAAATTTTTAAGGTTCACCGACAGAGAAGAAATCTGGTCCAAAGCGAGACAAGCAAGAAAGATTTCCTACTTGGATCATTCACTTCAAATCTACCCTGACCTCTGCTCAAGTACTTTACAACGCAGGAGAGATGTTCGATTTATCACCACTGTGCTACAAGAGAAGAACATTAAATACCGTTGGGGATTCCCCTTCAGCTTAGTTGTGGTCAATGAAGGGCACACCCATATATACAAAGGGCCACAGGACCTAGACTCCTTCTCAAAAGGACTGGGTTTGTCTATACAGCCGCCACACACACCAGAGAGCCCACCTGAGGTTTTCGCCTCAAAGCTGCATCAAATGCCTGAGACACAATGGCACAGGGTGGAACACAAGAAAAAGAAGAATAGCCCGAAAACATGAAGTAAAGGCGAGAGACTTATTCTGCTTCCAGATTCCTTGGTTGGGTGAGATCGCTCCAAACTCCTACTGTTAACATTGTTATATATTTCTCTTTCTATTTAATAGGATATGAGACACTTACACTTTGTCTCCATTGAGGAGAATAAGCCCTACCTAAGGGCACTCATTGAAATGTGGACGGTCTATAGAGTCTGCGGAAGGCACATGAGTGCTTATACAATTTTCTGGATAAATTGACTTTTGTTTTTATCTCTTTGTTTTCAAGGTTCACGTAATATACGTTGTTCATAAACGAGTTTAGTCATGGGGGTACAATTTAATTTAACTTTAAAGGTGGCCACTTAATATCTTTACAATTATCTAGGTCCGAGTAACCGGCCGACCCTTATTTTCTTACTGTAGTAAGTTTAATGAGGAGACTATCCCCATTCTCCTCCTACAATGTTCTTGTTAATATTTATAGTTACTGTTTTTTTGAATATGTTATTCTTGTTGTTTATTTTCATGTAATGCACTGTGCTCACTCGTTCGCTTTTACACTCATGGATGCCCATCTGTCAACACACTATATCTCATATAGGATGCTAGATGTGATGTTATGCGTAAAGGTGAATAATTCTGAATCCTGCGCAAGCCGATTTTCTTATCCTTACACTGACACTCTATGACTCTTAATAATAATGTACTGAATATAATTACAATCAACGCCAAAGGCCTTAACTCCCCAAATAAGAGAAGCATAGCCCTTAGGGACATTAGGGACAATAAAGGGGATATAATCTTAATACAGGAGACCCATTTCATACATAAGAAAGAACCCAAGACCTTTAAATATAAATTTGGAGAGTCATTCTACGCGTCTAATCACACTAAAACTAACGGGGTGGGAATCTTGATCAGAAAAGGCATCCCCTTTACTTTGTTTCATTTAATAAGAGATCGTGAGGGTAGGTACTTAATACTGGTCGGCAAACTTTATAACACAATTGTCACACTAGCGTGTGTATACGCCCCCAATGTCCGACAGGACCACTTCTTTAAACGTTTGTCTGATACCCTACTAGAGAACAAAAAGGGCTTACTGATAATGGGAGGGGATTTCAATGTGTCACTCAATACTGATCTAGACACCTCAACAGGCCTGTCTTCCACTCCCAACAGGGTCCTATACAAAGTCAAACAGCACATCAGGGATTTAGCGATACAAGATGTCTGGAGAATACATCACATGACTGATCGACAATACACATTTTTTTCTTTTCCCCACTCCCGCTTCTCCCGCATTGATTATATATTTCTTGATGTTTCTTGCCTATCACTGGCATCTAGGTCAGTGATATCCCCTACGGGCTGGACTGACCACTCTATGGTGAGCTGCGCAATTGAATGGCCATCTGCCCCCCACTCCATGTTCGTATGGAAACTGAATAATGACTTACTAGACCATCCACTCTATATGGATAAAGTAGAGTCCCGACTGCAGGAATACTTTGATCTTAATATATCCTCTATAGCAGACTTTAGAATTATTTGGGAGGCACACAAGAGCACAATTAGGGGGGATCTTATTAGTATGCAGTCCCACCACAATAAACAAAAACGTATAACACTCCAGGACACATTGTCTGCCATCACAATGGTGGAGGAGAAACTTAAACTCACACCTTCAGATGAAAATCTGAAAAAAGAACTTCAAACACTCAGAGAAAAAGTCAACACACTGTTAGATAGAGACTGTAAACAACTTGCACTCAAACTGCAGCAAAATCATTATGCTAGCGACAATAGATGCAGCAGACTACTAGCACGCAAACTGAAAAGACGAACAAATAGGTCCTATATCTTATCCATTGATAGACCAGGTGCAGACAGGGCACATTCCACCACCTATATATCTGAAGCATTCCGCATATATTACGAATCCCTATATAACCTCCCACAGGCCTCCCAAACAGACTTAACTCAAGCAGCTCTAATAGAATCCTTCCTTCGGGATTTACCCATACCCACTATCACACAGGCCCAGGAAGAGGCCCTCAATTCCCCCTTTAAAATAGAGGAACTCCTCTTAGTCTTGAAAGATTTACCACTGGGAAAAGCCCCAGGCCCCGATGGCTTCACCAATTATTACTATAAAAAATATAGCAATATATTAGCACCGTATCTGTTGTCACTGTTTAACTCTATCTCCCACACCAGTCCCTTCCTTAGTAGTTCATTGATGGCACACATCTCACTGATCTCCAAAGAAGGTAAGGACCACTTGAGGGTCGAAAACTATAGGCCGATATCTTTGTTGAATACTGACATTAAAATATATGCTAAGCTGTTGGCTACCCGGTTGAACGCCTTTCTACCAGACTTAATACAGGCAGATCAGGTGGGCTTTATCCCTACAAGAGAAGCAAAAGACAACACTGTGAGGGCATTAGACCTAATCGATTATGTGAATAACCACTCTATCCCCACAGTTATAGTATCCACAGATGCTGAGAAGGCGTTCGACCGGATCAGTTGGGGTTTCCTTTGTGTGGTTTTGCTGAGGATGGGCCTAGGTGAGCCCTTTGTAAATAGAGTGTTTGCTATGTACTCAGCCCCAGTGGCTAAAGTCCGTGTCAATGGCACTCTTTCGGCCACCTTTGGGATAGCTAACGGGACTAGACAGGGTTGCCCCTTATTTGCTTGTGTGATTGAGATACTAGCCCTTAAAATCAGGTCCATAGCTGACATTACAGGTGTACAAATAAAAGATCATCACCATAAACTTCTACTTTACGCTGGTGACGTGCTTTTTTTTCTGACAAAACCAACCACTTCCATTCCAAACTTACTACATCAACTTGACGACTTTGGGAAAATCTCCAACTTTCTTGTAAATCAGACCAAATCTGAGATAATAAACATTAATATACCGACAGATGAATTACCACCCATACGACAGATATGCCCATTTAGGTGGCAAAACCGTAAACTAAAATACTTAGGGATATACCTGACCCCTACGGTCCAGGAAATTTTTGAAGCCAATTTTATACCTCTACAAACACTCGTTATAGTCACTCTCTCCTCTCCTGGCGGAGAAAACCATTGACGTGGACAGGTAGGATTAGCGCGTTTAAAATGAGCATATTCCCAAAAATTTTGTACATATTACAAACACTACCCATAGACCTCCCCCGGACATACCTTACATCCCTACAAATAATTTTTTTTTAATTCATATGGAATAAGCGGCACGCGAGGATAAATAGAAAGGACATGTGTCAGACAGTTGATAATGGGGGACTAGGAGTTCCAGATTTAGTAGATTACTGGAGGGCCACACATCTACAGAGGATAGTGGATTGGTTCACTAATTTTAAAACCAAACTGTGGGTACGTCTTGAACATGACATAGCAGGTAGCTTGCACCTAGGTACACAATGTTGGACACCGGTAGTCTCAGGACCAAAGCAGAATTTTCTTACTCATACGGTCCAGGAGACCATGCTGACCTGGGAGAGCACCATAGCAGAGTTCCCCAACATTTCCTCTAAATTCTCCCCACTTACTTACTACCTTTATTGCTAATAGGGAATTCCCACCAGGACATTTAATCATGGTAAAAGGTGACACACAACAGGATAGGGTAGTGATGTGCCATCTGGGGAATGAAAATCAGCTATATGATAGGGCCACGCTAATAGAGAAAGGCTTTACTTGCTTCAGAAACTGGTTTTTCCACCTACAGTGTTATAATTACTTATCAGGACACCCACACAAGGGGAATATGCTGAGACCTCTGACAGCCTACGAATCCTTATGCCATAAGACGGTCCCTACTAGACATACCCTATCCATTATATAATTAATACTAAAACAGAGAACACCAAGCTACACACCACATTTCATTGACAAGTGGGGAGATGAACTAGACGTGCAGCTCTCTCATGTAGACGCATCTAAGATTTTTACAGCGATTAGGAAATCGGCCACATCTAGTAAACTTATCGAATTAAATATGAAGCTTTTGCATAGGTGGTATTTAACCCCGGCGCGCTGTAAGAAACTTTTTAGTAAGTCCTCTGACGTATGCTGGAGATGTCAAACCGACATAGGCCACATGGCGCATGTTTGGTGGCAATGCTCTAAAATAACACCAGTATGGGAAGAAATCACAAGGGAGACCTCAAGGTTATTAGGTAGAAACTTACCCATGGACCCAACTCTTTGGCTATTCCATGTCACCCCTAAAAAACTCACAGTGAAGCAGAACAAACTATTTAACATTGCTAGTAATAGTATTAAGTTATTGATTGCAAGGAACTGGAAAAGCCTGAATGTCCCGACAATTGCACAATGGATACAAGAATGTAACTACTCCATCTCACTAGAGGAATTTCACTATCTTAAACAGCGTAAACTAGATAGATACCTACAAATTAAAGTACAATGGGAGGAATACTTGAGGGAGAGGTTCAGCCCTGGAACTAATAATGTCGTTGCCAGTAGTACACCCCAGCAGGAGCCCTAGCTGGTTCCATGACCCCAACACACATGCAAGGCCTAAGAGACTCAGAAAGGCTAGTCCCACTTAGTATAAGGTCATAATGGGTAACTCTAGGCTTTTGAACCTAATGACAGCGGGCAAAAACCTATTCCACACGATATATGAACAAACTTATGCCTTGGACAGCACAGTGTATTTTGTATTGTTTTGTTTTGTTTTATGTTGTTCTGTATTTTCCATTTTGCTTTTTCTTTTGTAAAACTGTCAACACCAATGTAACAATACTAATTGCATTCATGTAATACTTATTCTTTATAGAATAAAAACTATTATGGAAAAAAAATAAAAAATAAATAAATTTAGTATAGTGGCGACGACGTTGGGGGCGGCAGATTAGGGGTTAATAAATGTAGGTGGCCGCGATGTTAGGGGCGACACATTAGGGGTTAATATTTAACTAGTGTTTGTGATGCGGGAGTGCGACAGTTTAGGGGTTAATATGTTTGTTATAGTGGCGGTGATGTCCGCAGCGGCAGATTAGGGGGTTAATAAATTTATTTTAATGTTTGCGATGCGGGAGGGCCTCGGTTTAGGGGTTAATAGGTAATTTATGAGTGTTAGTGTACTTTTTAGCACTTTAGTTATGAGTTTTATGCTACAGCTTTGTGGCGTAAAACTCATAACTACTGACTTTCAGTTTACGATATCGGTCTTGGTGGTATAGGGTGTACTGCTCACTTTTTGGCCTCCCAGGCAGACTCGCTATACTGGCGCTGTGGAAGTCCCATTGAAAAAAGACTTTACGCAAATTGCGTAAGTTAATTTGCGTTACGGCCAAAAAAAGCGTGCGGTGCCCCTAAACCTGCAAGACTCGTAATGCCAGTGGTAGTGAAAAAGCAGCGTTATAAGCCTTAACGCTGCTTTTTCACCCATACCGCAAAACTCGTAATCTAGCCAACAGTTAGTAAACAAATAATAAAAGTATCAAATTATTAGTATTGAAATTCTCAGCATTGTAGAGTGTGTATCTAATAATATGTTAATATTATACATCTGTTTGCAACAAAGTTCTGTTAAAATAACAATTTCCATCAATTAAAACATAATATAATGCTGTATCCTGAGATATTTTAGGACACAACAGAAAAATCTCTCACCTTTAAATAAACGGTTTGTTTCCTCTTTACTTATCCATATGATAATCACACCCTGAGGGGGAGGCAGGGACTCTGTATTCATGTGACACCAGAGGGGACAATAGACATCTATATGAGAACAAAAGTTCAGGGGCTCGATCTGATATGCAGAAGCCGGCGACGCCAAATATTGTGCGGGTTTGGTATCACATATACGGCGTAACCTAGAAGTTACGCTCGTATATTTCTGCCTTCGGCCGTAGTTTTTTGGCACATAGACTGGTATACCAAACCCACGCAGTTTGGTATCCAATATACAGCGTAAGGACTTACGTGACGAAAATGGAGAAATCTTACTCCATTTTCACCTCGCCACAAATTGCAGGCGTAGTAAGCCTTACGCTGAGTATTGGAGCCCCGTAACTCCCTAAACTACCTGCAAAATAAAACCTATCACCTAACGCATGCGCAATGTCTATCTACCTGTCAACCGCAATCCCCCACCGCAATCTTTAATAAAGTGCTTAACCCCTAAACCGCCGCTCCCTGACCCCACCGCCAGCGACATTAAATGTCTAACCCCCTAATATGATCCCCTACACTGCCGCCACCTATATTAAAATTATTAACCCCTAATGTGAGCCCCCTACACCGCCGCCACCTATATTAAAATTATTAACCCCTAATCTAATCCCCCTACACCGCCGCCACCTATATTAAAATTATTAACCCCTAATCTAATCCGCCCTACACTGCCGCCACCTATATTAAAATTATTAACCCCTAATCTAATCCGCCCTACACTGCCGCCACCTATATTAAAATTATTAACCACTAAACCTAAGTCTAACCCTAACACCCCCTAACGTAATTATTATTAAAATAAATCTAAATAATATTAACTAAATTATTCCTATTTAAATCTAAATACTTACCTATAAAATAGCTATTTTAGGGTTTATATTTATTTTACATGTAACTTGGTATTTATTTTAACTAGGTACGATAGCTATTAAATAGTTAATAACTATTTAATAACTACCTAGTTAAAATAATTACCAAATTACCTGCAAAATAAATCCTAACCTAAGTTACAAATACACCTAACACTACACTATCAATAAATTAATTAAATAAACTACAATTATCTAAACTAAAATATAATTAAATACACTAAACTAAATTACAAAAAGAACAAACCCTAAATTACAAAAAATAAAAAAAGATTAAAAGAGTTTTAAGCTAATTACACCTAATCTAAGCCCCCTAATAAAATAACAAAGCCCCCAAAATAAAAAAGTCCCTACCCTAAACTAAATTGCCCCAAAGTAATCAGCTCTTTTAACTGTAAAAAAAAACACAACCCCCCCCCATTACAACCCACCCGATCCCCCCCTTAAAAAACCTAAGTCTAACCCCCAAGTGCTCCTTACCTGTCCTGAAGACCGGCAGAGAAGGTCCTGTTCCAGGCGGTGAAGTCTTCTTCCAGGCGGTGGCCTCTTCTTCTTCCAGGAACCAGCCGGCACGGAGCAGAGGAGTTGAAGACCGATGTCCGCGGAGCTGAAGACCGTCCTCTCTGGAACTGAAGACCGGCGATGCAGGAACTGAAGATCGGCGATGCTGGAACTGAAGACCGGAGCCATGGAGCGTGGAGGATCCTCTTTATACGATTGCCGCCGTGCACTGAATAGGAATTCAAGGTACGCGATTAAAAATGGCGTCCCTTGAATTCCTATTGGCTGATTTGAGCCTTCAAATTCAAATCAGCCAATCGGATGAGAGCTACTTTAACACCTTAATGACCGAGGACGTACGCCATACGTCCTCAGAAAAAATACAGTTAACGCCTGAGGACGTATGCGTACGTCCTCGTTTTGGAAAGCAGCTGGAAGCGATCCTGATCGCTTCCAGCTGCTTTCCGGTTATTGCAGGATGCCTCAATATCGAGGCATCCTGCAATAATAATTTGTACCCCTCCAGTGCAGAGAGAGCCACTCTGTGGCCATCTCTACACCGGACATCGATGGCCGCTTTCGTTGGTGGGTGGGAGCTGCAGTGGGAGGCAGGTGGGCGGCCATCGATGGTTTCTTAGACACAGAGGGGGGCGGGATCGGGGGCGGGACAGTCAGGGGCGCGCACAGACACTCGCGTGCGTGCACGGGGGTGGCGGGCGGGAGCGTGCACGGGGAGGGAGCGGGTAGGAACCGCTTACACTACAGAAATGATCCTGTATAAGTGGGAGGGAGGGGGGGAATAAATGCCCCAAAAAAGTCATCTAGGGGGTGGGGGTTGGTCGTGGGGAAGCTACACTACAGAAAAAAATTAAATAAAAAAGAGAAAAAATATTGTAAACTGGGTACTGGCAGACAGCTGCCAGTACCCAAAATGGCTGCCAAGAAGGTAGAGGGGGAGGTTAGAGAGCTGTTGGGGGGGGGCAGGGAGGTTGGGGGCTAAGGGGGAGATCCTACACAACAGCATATGTAAATATGCACAGGAAAAAAAAGAAAGAATAAAAGGATGCCTTTTATTCTAGTACTGGCAGACTTTCTGCCAGTAGTTAAGATGGCGGGACAATTGTGGGGTGGGGGAGGTAAGAGAGCTGTTTGGGAGGGATCAGGGCGGGTGATGTGTCAGGTGGGAGCCTGATATCTACACTAAAGCTAAAATTAACCCTACAAGCTACCTAATTAACCCCTTCACTGCTAGCCATAATACACGTGTGATGCGCAGCGGCATTTAGCGGCCTTCTAAATACCAAAAAGCAACGCCAAAGCCATATATGTCTGCTATTTCTGAACAAAGGGGATCCCAGAGAAGCATTTACAACCATTTATGCCATAATTACACAAAATGTTTGTAAATGATTTCAGTGAGAAACCTAAAATTTGGAAAAATGTAACTTTTTTTTTATTTGATCGCATTTGGCAGTGAAATGGTGGTATGAAATATACCAAAATGGGCCTAAATCAATACTTTGGTTGTCTACTACACTACACTAAAGCTAAAATTACCCCAAAAAGCTCCCTACATGCTCCCTCATTAACCCCTTCACTGCTGGGCATAATACATGTGTGGTGCGCAACAGCATTTAGCGGCCTTCTAATTACTAAAAAGCAACTCCAAAGCCATATATGTCTGCTATTTCTGAACAAAGGGGATCCCAGAGAAAAATTTACAACCATTTATGCCATAATTGCACAAGCTGTTTGTAAATAATTTCAGTGAGAAACCTAAAGTTTGTAAAAAAAAAAAAAAAAAATGAGAAAAAGTGAACGATTATTTTTATTTGATCACATTTGGCGGTGAAATGGTGGCATGAAATTTACCAAAATTGGCCTAGAACAATACTTTGGGATGTATGCTAAAAAAAATATAGACATATCATGGGATATTCAGGGATTCCTGAAAGATATCAGTGTTCTAATGTAACTAGCGCTAATTTTTTAAAAAAAAGTGGTTTGGAAATAGCAAAGTGCTACTTGTATTTATGGCCCTATAACTTGCAAAGAACATGTAAACATTGGGTATTTCTAAACTCAGGACAAAATTTAGAAACTATTTAGCATGGGTGTTTTTTGGTGGTTGTAAATGTGTAACAGATTTTGTGGGTCAAAGTTAGAAAAAGTGTGTTTTTTTCCATTTTTACCTCATATTTTATCATTTATTTTATAGTAAATTGTAAGAGATATGATGAAAATAATGGTATCTTTAGAAAGTCAATTTAATGGCGAGAAAAACGGTATATAATATGTGTGGGTACAGTAAATGGGTAAGAGGAAAATTACAGCTAAACACAAACACCTCAAAAATATAAAAATAGCCTTGGTCCCAAACGGACAGAAAATGGAAAAGTGCTGTGGTCATTAAGGGGTTAATTCTATTGGCTGATTTGAATAGCCAATAGAATAAGAGCTACTGTAATTCTATTGGCTGATTAGATAGCTCGCTTGCGCCGAAACCTGCGCCGTATATCAGATCGCGCCCCAGGCGTGACCCTCTCATTGTCTCCCAACTGACAAGTTGTACTCATGTGAGTCACACAGAGAAAGGTGACACTCCCACATTAGTATAAATATCTGTGTAACACTCAGTGATATCACAGGAGGAACCAGAGAGACTTCATACTTACAGAGCTTCTGCTAAACGGTAATGTGCAAACCCTGACATAAATCTTTATTAACAGCCTCACGCTGTTGTGTTTTATATAATGATGAGAAAATATTGTTCTGTATTTTGTTATGATAAAGATAAAATATTTCCCTTCATATAACAAACTGAGTTTAAATAAAAAATATTCAACTGTACTATTTGTTTTCTATATTTTTCATGCTGTGTTAATGAATGTAACATTAAGTTCTTTAACCTTTTAAAGCCGTTATGCCGTTCCATTCCGTCATAATTAGACTGGGCTTTAAAGCCGTTATGACGGAATGGAACGTCATAACTAACGGCTGTCCTGAAGCCTTCTGTGCTTCAGGGATTTAATCGCGGTCTGGAGGGCGTTCCTAGGATTGTAGGGACGCCCCCCAGATGCGATCCAATAATTGAAATCTCGCGATCGTATGCACGATCGCGTAGTTTCAATTTGTCTACATCGGAACAGTTGTTCCGATGTAGGCACTTTAACCCTGTCACGAAAGGGTTAATTTAAAAAGCCCAATTTAATACATAATGATTTATAGCATTTTGTATAATAAATGTTTGTAGCAGAACCAAACCATATGTTCAAGCTTGAGGAAGTCTGTCCAATAATACATTTGTGGGTT
Source organism: Bombina bombina (assembly GCF_027579735.1). NCBI lineage: Eukaryota > Metazoa > Chordata > Amphibia > Anura > Bombinatoridae > Bombina > Bombina bombina. Next base: position 43,455,404 of record NC_069503.1, read on the forward strand.
TGTTCCTGTTATCCAATGAGCAATAGATGTTTAAGTATCAGCCAACCAGAATCCTGTAATTCCCTATAGGTTTATAATTAACTGTAGAGCCCAGATAAACCATTTTCATTTAATATTAGTGTGAAGCTGCTATTTGCTCCAGTAATAAATATCACTCAGCTTATGGCCCTGTTGTATCAGTCTCATCACATATACTGATCTAATGATAAATATCTTGTGATCTGCATATTATTTTATTTCTAATGAGGTTATTTTATAATACATTTCTTATTTCTATTAGCTGCACCTGTTTATCATCAGAACGTTTATCCCACTGATCTGTGACTGATTCTTGTTGTTAGTAAAGACCTTAGTAAGTGTATTCTGCACCTTCAGCTGCTGCTGTTTGTCACATGATCACAGACTTAAAGGGACAGTGTATTGTAAATTTGGTTTTCCTTTAAAATAACAAGAAACCTCAAATGTTTTTCATCAATTAAATAGAACATATAATTTTCAACAACTTCCCAACTGACTTCAATTATATTTGTTTCATTCTCTAGATATCCTTTATTGAAGCAGTGCACTACTGGGAGCTAGCTGAGCATATAAGGTGAGCCAATGGCAAGAGGCTTGTATGTGTGACCACTAATCAGCAGCTAGCACACCATATAGCATTATATGCTTTGCTACAAAGTTTCCCAAGGGAATAAAGCAGATTTGATAAAAGAAGAAAATTGGAAACTTGTTTAAATTCTAATCATAAAAGTTTAATTTTGGCTTTGCTGTCCCTTTAATTGTGTTTCTAATGACTTGTTTTACCAGTGTATAAAATAGTATAAAGTGGGGGGCGGAGCTAACCGCCATTCAGAGCAGTCGCATGTTTGTGGAGCTCTGCTAGGGAAAAACGTGAATGCTTAACATGGTATGTGCAGTGGCCGGGCCGGAATACTAGCTACCCTGTGAATCCATAGAGAGCGGGGCTATGCGTTTATTAGCCCTACCTTGCTAGTTTGGTTTAGCTCCCCCCAGACCTTGGAACCCGCATTTGGGTCCTTCATAGGTGGACTACTTCCACCAGTTCCCTCCCTTGACCCCCCTCCTTGTACCCGTCACCCTCCCCACTAACCTTCCCTTTCCCTTAATCCATAAGTGACCACAGTTCACAAATGACATTATTATTATTATCAGGTATTTATAGAGCGCCAACAGGTTCCGCAGCGCTATGAACATGGGTGGTATATAAAAAACGATTACAGGGATCAAATGGGTGAAGGGTCCTGTCGAGAGTTGCACTGTTGTAGTCGGCTCTTATGAAGGTAGACTACAAACAGCTGGGCTCATAGGCTTACATGCTATGGGGTTTAAGGGGATAGCAGTGGAAATAGGAAGGTTAGCGTAGGTTGTAAGCGTTCCTGAATAGTAGAGTCTTCAGGGAGCACTTGATCGAGATATATATATATATAAGCTTTGTAGATGGAGGGCACTCACAGGACTTATAAAAAATGTAATAGTTATTTACAAGAACAGTTTCACATCAATAATGTCGACGTTTTGGCCCATCTAGAGGCCTTCTTCAAGACAATTCATAACCTTCAACAGTGCGTGTAGCACATCACAACACCTCCGGATGGAGTTCCCACTCACCCGGATGACAAATCTGCCTCCCAGTTCTCTACACCTGGGATATAGATCGCTGACAGATGGCAAGAGTAAGCCTCTGCCCATTGGATTATCCTTGAGACCTCTATCATCGCTAAGGAACTCTTTGTTCCGCCCTGATGATTGATATAAGCCACAGTCGTGATGTTGTCCGACTGAAACCTGATGAATCTGGCTGAAGCCAGCTGAGGCCATGCCTGGAGAGCATTGAATAACATTGAAGGCTGGTGTCTGTCATCACTATAACGCATTCTGGCCTGCGGAAACACATTCCCTGGGACAGATGATCCTGTGACAACCACCAAAGAAGAGGGTCTCTGGTCTCTTGATCCAGATTTATCTGAGGAGATAAATCCGCATAATCCCCATTCCACTGATTGAGCATGCATAGTTGCAGTGGTCTGTTGGGTTTACAGACAATTTAGAAAGATGGAACCTCCCCCTTGGAAGAGAATCCTTGAAATCTAGAAGGTATCCCTGGGTTACAATTTCTGCTGCCCAGGAATCTTGGACGTCTCTTGCCCAGGCCTGAGCAAAGAGAGAGAGTCTGCCCCCTACTAGATCCGGTCCCGGATCGGAGGCTACCCTTTCATGTTGACTTAGTGGCAGCAGCAGGCTTTTTGGCCTGTTTACCCTTGTTCCAAGCCTAATTAGGTCTCCAAGTTAGCTTGGATTGAGCAAAGTTCCCCTCTTGCTTTGCACAGAGGAAGAGGAAGTGGGACCACTCTTGAAGTTTCGAAAGGAACGAAAATTATTTAGTTTGGTCCTTATCTTCTTATCGTAATAATTATTTTAGCAAAGTTCCAGTACAGACACCCATATTCAAATTACATCATTTTAGAGACAACATTAATATATACTAATATCAACTTCAACTGCTTAGGTTTTTGATTTAAGTTAGCACCTTTAAAATAAAAATATAAAATAAGCTTTATTATTTTATACATAGCGATTTATTTTATTATTTTAGTATGTAACAAACACTATAGTATCACTAGTTTAGCTATGTACAGAAATAGTATATACACACCTTTATTCATCAAGGGCATCAGCCATTATAGAATTTTATTATTCACTTTGTATCGTTTGTTAAACATCATACGAATTGATGTAATTCCACATACAGTGTGGTAAATATTGTTTATATGTAAATTTTTGTTTATATACAAATGTTCTTTAGATGATATTATATGAATTTTAGCCCAATCACTCGTTAAAGTAATGAAATAGTATACATAGATCTCATGTATTGATCTCTTAGATTCCTGACACACAATGTCAGGGGCCTAAACACCTTTGGCAAACTAAGCCTACTATCTAGAACACTACATTTCCATAAGGCTGATGTGGCCTTCTTCCAAGAAACACATCTGTTAGCGGACTCCCCCCCTGGGCCATCATTTCAAGACTACCCTGTTGTAGAGGCTGCCTCCTACTCTAAGAAGGCTAGAGGTGTAGCTATACTGATTCACAAAAGAGTGGCCTTCGAACCTCTCCAAGTGATTAAAGACCCCCAGACGAGGTACCTTATCTGGATATGTAACCTTGACCATGTCATCTACACCTTAGTATCCATATATTTGCCCAACACCCTCCAGCCCAGATATTTATAGAAAATCTTACACAAAGTGGATCAAGTCAGACAGGGTAGGGTGATCCTGGCAGGTGATCTGAACATGGTGTGGGATGGCGGACTTGACAGAAAGACGAGATCGCCTAAAAAGAGACTCTCTAGCTCAGATGCAACGAGCCGTAGATTTCGGGAACTTATGTCCCAGTTTAATTTTTTTGATGTTTGGAGATCCCTACACCCTCTAGACAGAGATTATACCCATTACTCTATACCCCACTCTACATACTCCAGACTTGATTATTTTTTTGCCATCCAGACTCCCTAGACCTTACACAATCCACAAAGATTTGTGCATGCCCATGGTCAGACCATGACCTGGTCCTCATGGATCTTGAATCTCAGAACACTGTCAGACCCAGGCCTAACTGGAAGCTACCCCAGATCCCTTCTCACCCAGTTTCAAAGTGCATGCACCAAATACATATGGCAGAATAAACCTCCATGAGTCGCTCATAAACTTCTACAGTACCCCAGAATGCATGGTGGGGTGGCTTCTCCTTCTATTTCCAGATACTATGAGGCTGCCATGCTCACGCACATTGCCCAGTGGGGTGTAAAGAACTCTGATAGTAGGTGGAGGTCGATCGAATAGGCCTCCTTACCTTTTCACCTCACCCTGAGGGATTTGATATGGACTCCTCCACATTGTAGGAGATCCCTAGGAATAGGGAACCAGCTGATTCGGGAATGCCTAGCCATTTGGGAGCAGCTGAGACATTATACTCAAGTGGCCCCCTCATCCGTCCCCTATCACAGCAATTACTGGCCTCTTCTCTGGTCTCCCTGACTCACACCCAACGGTATGCCTGAGACTAGGCGTTTCAAGAGTGGCAGACCTTTGGTCATCGCCCACTTGCGATTCATTTGTACCTTTTGATCAAATAGGTGGTTCGTCGCCTCCTCCGCCCTACATGAACTTCGAATATGTCAGGGTCTTCAGCTTTCTGACTAGTTGGGGTTTTAAGCCATCTCTCTCTCGGCCACTAACCATCTGGGAGTCCAGATGGCAACAGGGACTGAGGTTGGGTAAGCCACTATCTTTCCATTACTCTATCATGGAGGGTGCGGCCCCTGCAGATAAAGCAATACATATTGCTAAATGGGAACAGAAACTTGAGTTCACTACACCCACTAAAGAATGGCACCGTACACTGCTTCTTACGAATAAAACCCTTCACTATGTCACTATGCATGAGACATATTAAATTGCTCACGCAATGGTACTATGTGCCTGCTAGACTGGTTGCAATCTTTCCAGGAGCTTCTATTTGTTGGAGGGGTTGCGGTATGTTAGGTGACATGACACACATTTGGTGAAGCTGCCCCAAGCTGAGGCCCCTCTGGAGCAAGTGCTTCACAACGCTAGCGAGCATGGGTATCTCTCTACCCAGAACCCCAGAAGTTGCCCTACTCCACGTAGGTACTTGTAAATTGCCCAGACACTACGCCTCATTAAGTATTTACCTCCTTTCAGCTATTAAGCTTAACATAGCCAGAGCTTGGAAGAGAACTAACCCCCCTCTTGGTCTGACATCACTCAAACCATGGCCTATATTTACTCTATGGAAAAGATTATTTATTACTCCACGGAGAGAGCTGACTTCTTTGAATTAATTTGGTCAGAATGGAAGAATGGGTTTGACACTTTATGGCTCCCTAGCTTTGAGACTTAAGACAACCTGTCTTCCCCTAGTAGCATCAGTCCGCCTCCCACACCTACTTTGTTAAGCCTGGAGTCCTTGTTAGATTCATACCCCTTACCCTAGGACTTGCTCCCCCTCCCTCCTCCCCAGATGATCCCTTCCCCCATCCCCTCTCCCACTTACATCAGATTAATGTGAACACCTTTGATAACCCCCTATTCTGGATACAGGGGTTGCGTATGTATGTATGTTTATTTAACGCACACATTGTGCTTCCTTAAGTATCCACTGTTTATGTTATGTCGTTGAAATTGTACGCATTGGTCGTACTATTGCTGTACTTGTTTATTTTATCTGAAAATCTAATAAAATATTTAAATAAAAAAAATAAAATAAAAAAAAAATAGTATAAAGTGTATGGGAAATTTCACCTTTAGCATTATTTTTTTTATATAAAATAACTGTTTGCTGGGGGGCGTAGCATTTAGGCGTCGGTGATGGCTGCACCTTTCTTAAGCTCCGAGTGCGGTCTGCTTGAAACCTGCCACTGACCAGCATCACATCCCCAAAAAATTGCACCAGTTACTGGGGAAAGTACAGGGATAGCTCAGCCATAATTATAGCGACCCTCCAAGACCTACCTGATCACAGCTGTGGTCTACTCATACACGCCGCCGTTGGCTTCAATACTAGGTTGCATCCAAACCGTGGCAATCTGGCTGAACACCACCAAATGCCCTGAGACAACGGCAGAGCCCTCTCCGGCTCCTACAACCTCCTGTTCTAATGTACTCTACCTAAGGAGAGTTAAGGGTAACACTAGACGTGATCCTCAAGATTTACTGCTGTGACGCAGCAATCCTCTCGTGAGACTCGGCACACATAGCCTGAGAAGCTTCAGATATCGGCTTCAAACAGTAAGTCCTGTATAATAGTTTTACATCTCAACCGCTAACTATAAAAAGATTGCTGCATGACACAATCCAGATCATAGACTTATGCAATTAGCAGATACATCTTGTGCAGACTACCTACATATCTCATCCATGTGTACTAGATATATGAATGTCATGGTGATATATGACTCATAACAAACTGAATAAGAAAACACATCTTAATAGACAAGTAGGTTTTAATACCCACTCCCAGGGAACAACCCTAACCCCATAGGCAACAACCAACTTTCAGATAATAATCTGCCTCAACTAAGACTTATCATGGCACATCACAGAACTTCTAAAGCGGATAAACTAAACAGAGCCGCACCCACACACAGGCCCCAATCCAAATGGATAGAAATAAAATTACAGACTCTCCTTCCACAGACTGTGAAGAAGACATTCTAACAGAGAACACTGATAACGTTGCACAAACCAGCCTTCTAGAACCTACACCAGTAAATGCTGATGGCCCTGTTAATCTGAAAGCGATGGAAGCTCTTATTTCACAGGTCAAATCATGCATAAAAGTAGAATGTACTGACTTAAAGAGAGACATTAATGGACTTGGATATAGGGTTAAAGCCCTGGAGGATGAACTAGAAGAAATAGCTAAAGACATGACAGATATTTCACAAAAGATACTTCTACAGAAAGAACAGATCACAGATTTAGAACAAAAGTTAGATGACATAAAGAACAGAACTCCATGCAACGTAATTCACGACTACCTCCAAGAGATATTTCAATCCCTGGCAATAGCGAACTCTGTTGTTATTCAAGAAATCCCTCTGGAAAGAGCTCACCTCGCACTTCGCCCTAAACCTACAGAAAACCATCCTCCCAGAGATATTGTGGTGTGCTTTCAGAGCTTCAGGGATAGAGAAAAGATACTGAACTTTTCTAGACAACAGCACAACTTTACATATTTAGGTGCAAAGATCCAATTTTTCAAGACCTCTCCATCAAAACATTGCAGAGAAGAAGAGACTTTAACATCCTATCTACGCATCTAAGATCCTTGAAGGTTTCCTATAGATGGGGCTTCCCTGTATCCATTCAAACTATCAAAAGTTGAAAATGAATTGAATGTACAGACACATCTGACACAGCTTCCTTCTTCACTGCACTGGGAATACCAGCTCCAGATGTTCCTACATCTCAAGCTTCTAAAGCGGTTGTTGCAGTTCGACCCAAACCTCAAAGAAGCACCTGGTCAGAAGTAGCTAGTAAAATCAGCAAGAAGAAACTTACATCCAAAACCCACACCGCATGAGAGGTTATCTGAAATTCTGCTACTAAACAGAATGACAATCTAACATTAATCACCATCTATGACTCTAGGAGTTTGTGAGTTCTTTCATTCTTTTTTTTTTTTTTTTTTAAATAGTTTTTATTGAGGTAAAATGGCAAACAAAAATGTAATGTCAAAAAGAGATATCATGGCAACATGCCCATTTGAAATACATTAAATTTTACAAGATAAATTGAACAAGCATGTCTTCACAACAGTAGAATCTGGACTTAACTCAGCCCAAAGGTATAACTTCAAGCCATGAGTATTACCTCATTTTTACATAAGTGCATGGACACAGGACAAATAAAACAACTCCAAAAAGCTAGTTGGGTGTAAGCCTAGTTTCAATGACCAAACTAAAACCTTGTGCAGGCTTGTGCTTGTCCCTGGAATATTCAGCTGATCCTTTAGCTAAGCAACATAACAATCGAGAGTGGTTAAATAAAGGTGGGAATGGGTGTCTCCCCAATTAGATTCATTCCTCAGGTTATCTCCATTCCACCGGCTGATGGTACATACATGGGGGGATGGGCCTACCCCAGATACATATGTTGAAGTGGTAATAGTTGAAAGCAAAACTTTCTTGCAAGACAACAGGGCAGTGAAGTAGAGAGGGGAATTGAGGAGAAAAGGGGAAAGAGGGAGGAAAAAAAAAAAAAAAAGAGGAAGGGGGAGAAAGGTAGGGCCCAATGGGGGCCTGTCTAGAAGGGCAAAGGTTTCATTTAAATTCTGGTTGTAAATACGATCCCGTGGGAGTAAAGTCTGCGCACTCACATGGTATTCCTTTCCCAGGTTTGCCAGGGTGCCCAGACCTGACCATGTAGACCCAATTTGCCACTACAGCTCAAAGAATATTCTTCCATAGAACGGATGTATATGACAGTCTCTCTGACCATGTTAAACGTGACTTGGGAGGATCCAAGTCAGCATCTAGCAATTGCCATTTTTGTGGCCAGGAGGATAATAATACACAATATTTTTTCTGGTTTGTTCAATTTACCTAGTCCTAGGTGAAAAAGGGCCGTATCTGGTGTGAGATTGCGAAGCAAACCTAATTGGTCTAGCAGTAACCCCACCTTCCTCCACACTCCCTGAACCTCCACACAACTCCACCAGACGTGCAGATGCGTACCCCTACCTCCACTCCCTCTCCAACATATATCTGGTCTATGAGGAAACATCTTATGTACTTGCTCCGGGACCCTGTGCCAGCGCAACATTAATTTTACAAATAGCTCAAAGAGCGTAACGCAATGGATCGCCATTTTTGTGTGTCTGATGGCTGTCTGCCAATCCACTTCGGGATATACCTGCCCCAGTTCTCTCTCCCACTCTAGAACCCGAAACTGCTTCACAAAGCCGTCCGAGCCTAGAAGCAGTTGGTAGTGGATCGTCATGGCTTTTCGGAGAGGCTTACCCACCAGCCACCTTCTCTCCCATTGAGTCAACTCCCTAGGGTTCAGTTTTGGGAATTTCCAGGCTATCAGCAAGGAAATAAATCTAAAATACTCAAAGTGGTATTTCTTAGGGATATCTATATTCGGCAAGTCAAGAGCTTGCAGAGCCAATCCACGGGGTGAGTAAAGATCGCGAATCTGCTTTACCCCCCAAGCAGACCACATCTGGAGATGTGAGTCAGGAAGACAGAGCAACAGTGCTCTTATTGAATGCACAGGCGAAGGATGAGGAGCAACCTGTGAGAGGCCATGGAGGTCCCTCCACACTCTAATACAGGCACCAATAATAGGGTTGTCCACTCCTATAAGAACGTCCGAGTGCCTAGGGACCCAGATAAGATCCTCCAGGAGCAGTCCTGAAGGAAGTACAGCCTGCTCCAGTTGGCCCCATCTAGTTTCCTCCGGCGGGACTCCCCAGGCTGTAATGCGTGACAGCATAGCTGCTTCATAATATTTGTGGATGCAGGGGGCTGCAAGCCCACCGTGTAAGACAGGTTTTTGTAATTGTTGCATAGCAACCCTCGGAGGTTTACCCTGCCAGATAAATCTACTTATTATGGATTGGTGGCGCTTTAGGATGTAGTTCGGGACCCTCAACGGGATACACCTGAACAGGTATGTGGCCTTGGGCAGCAAAGTCATTTTGACTGATTGGATTCTCCCAATCCAGGAGATCTCATATTTAGCCCACTTTGTGGTGAGGCTTTCAAATTCTCTCAGTAGCGGGTCAAAATTAGACCGGATCACCATCTTCGGATCAGGAGAGAGGATGATCCCCAAATGTTTTGTTTGGGTTGACGACCAGTCAAATGGGTAGGCTTCCTTTAGTTGGGAAAATTGTGTCGGAGGGAGATTTAGGGCCAAAGCCTCAGTCTTTGTATAATTGAGTTTATAATAAGACATCTCTCCAAACTGCCTTAAGCCATCAAAAACCGCCGGAGGGACACCTCAGGCTCCGACACAAATAAGGTGAGATCGTCCGCAAATAACGCAAGTTTTTGCAAAGAATCATGGATTAAAAAGCCCTTAATCTTATTATTTTGCCTAATCATGGCTGCCAGGGGCTCAATGGAAAGGACAAAAAGAAGGGGGGAAAGCGGGCACCCCTGCCTAGTCCCGTTTCTGATCTCAAAAGGCTCTGAACAGAACCCCTTGCCCCTAATTCTAGCCGACGGGTTGGAGTACAGAGCCATAACCGCTTCTATGAACTGCGCCGGAAGTCCGAAGGCCCCCATAACCTCCTCCATGTACTCCCACCGTACCCTGTCAAATGCTTTTTCCGCATCTAGCGACAGGGCAACTAGTGGGAGCCCCAAGGATTTGGCCTCTGCAAAGATGTTTAGTAAACGGCGCGTATTGTCCGAGCCTTGCCTGCCTCGCACAAATCCCACCTGATCTAAGTGTATTAGGGACGGGAGTTCCCTGCTTAAGCGGTTTGCCAAAATTTTTGAGTATATTTTAACATCCTCATTTATTAAGGAGATGGGTCTATAACTCTCACAGCGACTAGGATCTTTACCCGGTTTGGGAATGGTCACAATTTCTGCCTCTAGGCATTCTTTAGGGAAACTTCTAGCCTGAAAGGCCGAGTTGAAAACAGAAACCAGGACCGGGCCAACTTCCACACTCAATTTTTTGTAAAAGATAGAAGAAAAGCCATCTGGCCCCGGCGCCTTATTCAGTTTCATTCCCTTAATCGCTTGTTGCACCTCAGTGATGGTGACTGGGGTTGATAGTCTCTCCCCCGCCTCCTCAGGTACCCCGGGCAAGCCGAGGCCTCTTAAAAAGCTAGCGATGTCTTCTCTTGGAAGAGTCTGGTATCTCTCCGAAGAAGAGATTTGGTATAGCCTCTGGTAATAGTCCACGAAGGCTTCCCCAATGTCTCTGGGCGAGTAGCATCTTTCGCCTCCTTTCTGAATAAAGGCGATTCTGTTAGCTAGCGTTTTTTGTCGTAATCTGTTCGCTAGGAGGCGGTCTGCTTTATTGCCACTATGATAAAATTTCAGTTTCAGGAATCTGAGGTTCTTCTGGACCTGCTCCAATTCAAGATCATGGATCTTGGCTTTGGTATTATTCCACTTCCTAATATCGGAGGGAGAGACACCCTCCCCAGCCTGTTTCCTCTCTAGGGCCAGCTTACCATAGAGTTGCGCCAATGTTTCAGTTTTCTTTCCTCTGTTCTGGGATTCTCTCTTTATGAGTATCCCTCTCATGTATGCTTTCAGAGCTAGCCAGACCATGGACATTGAAGTTTCCCCATTAATATTGTTCTCAAGGAACTCAGTAATTTCTTTGGACCATTCGGGAAGGAAAATATTCTGAAACAGATGTTCAGGCAAACGCCATCTCCTTGGCCCTTCATGCGCTCCGGTCCCACCAAGAGTGACCATCACCGCATCATGATCAGACCACATGCAAGGCACTATAGCAGAGCCACATACTTGTCTTACTGTCCACGGGTCGCAAAAAACATAATCTATCCTGGAGAAGGAGGAGTGTGGAGCAGAATAGAAGGTATGGTCGCAAGCATCCGGGTGGAGAGCCCTCCACACATCATGGAAATCATGCTGCGCGGTCAGTTCCCTAAATTTTTGGGAGAGAAAATCTCTGTTCCTGTCTCTGCCTAGATTGGTATGTCCTCTTCTATCTTTCTCAGGATCCCAAAGCATATTAAAGTCACCTGCCAGGAGGGTATGGCCCTGCTTTATCTTGGCGACTTGGAGGAGCAATTTCCTCAGAAAGCTAACCTGATTAGTGTTGGGTAAGTATGTCGCAACTAGCGTGTATAGCACACTGTTTAAGCGGCACACACATATCACATAGCGTCCCGCCGGATTGCTTGCCGTGTAAATAGGTTTATAGGCTACCTGATCTCCTATTGTAATAATCTGTTAGGTACTGTTTAAATATGTCAATGACAACAGTAATCCTATGAGATTGATAAGGGTTTTGTTGTTGGCTAAGTATTCCAGTAAAGGATTTTAAAGTAATACCTAGTACTTTTATATATGCCAAGGCGTTATAGTTGAGCAATGAAATATTGGATATATCACACAAACTATAATGTGGCAAATGTAACAGGTGAATATATAGGCTAAACTGTATATTGAGGAAACTTGATAGTTCAGACGATAATTCACAGTATAAGAAATTGGAGTAGATAAAGTTAATCAGACCTGTGAGTAATGTTCCGGAGTAGATATGTTCCCCTTGTTTCGTTTAGTATATTTAACTCAGTATGGAACCGTGAGTTAAAACAAACAGTAGCGTGGAGAGCCGGTTAGAGCTGACAGGCAGGGAGAGATGCAGACGTCTGCCTCTGATGACGTCACGGCTATCGAGTGCCGGTCACACACAGGTTGTTTTAGGAAGATGTGAAGCAGCACCTGAAACAATAATCCAGAAAGTATAGAATCTACTATACAGGTTAGTGAGCAACTTTAGAATTCCAAGTAGAAGTGTAGTATAGGATGATTTCCAAAAGTATAGAGCATAAAACTCTGTAGCGGTCTGAGTACACAGCAATGAGCATTAGAACTCAATAAAGCAGCACTGATTCTTAGTGGGTGGTGCCTTAAATAGGCAAAAGGCTTAAAGGGACAGAGAGGTCACGTTTAACCCTTACAGAGCCCCCCCCCCCACAAAGAACCACAGCGTGGGTCAAGGTCTGGGACGATCCGGATTTCGCCGGTGGAAAAGGGACACAAGGCGAGGAGCAGAGACATTGGTAGCAGGTTCCCAAGAGTCCTCTTCATGACCAAACCCCTTCCAATGAATAAGATAAAATAGAATTCCCCCACGGATGCGTGAGTCCAGGATGCTATGTACAACAAATTCTTGATCCGGGGAAGGTATCGGAACTGGTTCGGAATCAAGAGAAGTAGGGGTAGATACAGAGCTTTAACTAAGGACACGTGAAAAGTAGGATGAACTTTGAAATTGGAAGGGAGCTGTAGGGTGACAGTTGATGGATTTGTGATCCGAATGATGCGGTATGGACCAATGAACAACTTCCCCATCTTCTTGCTAGGGTATGAGAGTCTAAGATTCCGAGTTGAGAGCCAAACCTTTTGTCCTACCACATATGTGGGACTAGACCTATGACGGAGATTGTAGTATTTACTCTGGTACGCTTGGGCATGTAGAATATTATCATGAATAGTTGGGAATAGAGCTGAGATATCGTTTACTACAGGACAAGGTGTCTCAACCTTAGGTAGTAAAGTAAAACGAGGGTGTAAACCATAATTAATGAAAAATGGAGAGAAACCAGTGGAAGAATTTCTGTTGTTGTTATACGCGAACTCTGCTAGTGGGAGGAAGAATGCCCATGACTCTTGTTGATTTGCACAGTAACATCGCAAGTATTGCTCCAGCCACTGGTTGACTCTCTCTGTTTGTCCATTAGTCTGCGGATGATAAGCGGTGGAAAGTTTCTGTTCCATGTGGAGGGCTTTACAAAGAGATCTCCAGAATTTGGAGGTGAACTGAGTTCCACGATCACTGATAACTGTTAGTGGGATGCCATGCAAGCGTACTACATTTTGTATAAATAGATCACAAGAAATTTTGGACGTAGGTAATGATGTTATGGGGATGAAGTGTGACATTTTTGAGAACAAATCCGTAACCACCATGATAGTGGTATAATTATTGGATGTCGGTAGATCAACTATAAAGTCCATAGACACAGTCTGCCATGGAACATGGGGTACTGGTAAAGGTTGTAGAAGACCGACTGGCAATTGTCTGGAAGGTTTAGAGGTGGCACAGATGACACATTGGTCCAAGTGATTTTTAAGATCCGAGCGTAAGGTTGGCCACCAATAGAATCTAGTGAGCAAATCCATAGTTTTATCCCTACCCATATGCCCTGCTAAAGGAGATTCGTGAACAGAATTCAGTACCTCTTTCCTGAGGTTTGTTGGGATATACAGCTTGTGGTCCTTGCGTAATACTCCATTAGCGTCAGGTAGTAAGTCCTGAAAAGGAACAGAAGTATCTGTGTCAAGTGCTCTTTTGAACAGGGGTTCAAGACCCGTCATGATTCCTACTATACATTCCTTGGGTATGATGGTAGAGGGCAAAGGAGATTGTGAAGGTTTGGTTGCTTGTCTAGAAAGGGCGTCTGCCTTGCCATTCCTGGTACCTGGTCTATAGGTGATGATATATTGAAAGCGAGAAAAATAGAGACTCCATCTCACTTGCCTGGAAGACAAAGTACGATTAGATTGTAAGTACTGAAAGTTCTTATGATCAGTATAAATAACAGTAGGTTGGGTAGCTCCTTCTAAAAGGTGTCTCCAATGGTCAAAAGAACACTTGATAGCGAGCAATTCTTTTTCTCCTACTGGGTAATTCAATTCAGAAGGTTGTAGGAGTCGAGAGAAGAAAGCCACTGGATGTAACGGATCCTTAAAAGATTTTCTCTGGGACAAGATTGCCCCAATGGCAAATTCTGAGGCGTCCACCTCTAGTATAAATTGCTTTTGCAGATCTGGATACTGGAGGATGGGAGCTGAAGTAAATTGGGACTTCAAATTGTCAAATACTGACTGAGTTTGATGGTTCCAGGCAAATGGTTGATTCAATTTTGTGAGTACTGTCAGGGGTTTTGTGAGGGCTGCAAAGCCAGGTATAAATTTTCTATAATAATTAGAAAACCCTAGAAAGCGCTGTACGTCTTTCTTTGATTGGGGGACAGGCCAATCTAAAATAGCCTGAACCTTGTCGTTTTGCATTTTAATGCCTTTTGGGGAGATTTCATAACCAAGGAAGGTTATGTTCTGAGATTCGAATATACATTTTTCGAGTTTGGCATATAGATGGTGTGTCCTAAGTCTAGAAAGGACTTCTCTTACATGTAGTCTATGCTGAACTAGGTCTTGTGAATAAATTAGAATGTCGTCCAAATAGACTACAACATTCACATCCAGTATGTCTCGGAAAATGTCATTGATAAGACATTGGAATGTAGCTGGAGCATTACATAATCCGAATGGCATCACTGTGTATTCGAAAAGACCGTATCTAGTTCGGAACGCAGTGAGCCATTCGTCTCCAGCCCTCATTCGTATCAGATTATAGGCGCCACGAAGATCCAACTTGGTGAAAACCGTGGCACCCCTCAATCTTTCTATCAACTCTGGGATTAACGGGAGAGGGTACCTGTTTTTACGTGTACGCTTATTTAATTCTCGGTAATCAATAATAGGTCTTAAAGTACCGTCTTTGTTAGTAACAAAAAATATCCCAGCCCCGGCAGGAGAGGTACTGGGTCTGATAAACCCCTTTTTAAGGTTGTCATCAATATAGTTCTTTAAGTGTTCCAACTCTGGTTTAGAGAGCGGATAAATGTGACCATACGGGATGGAGACCCCCGGTAATAGGTCAATCGGGCAATCATAAGCCCTGTGAGGAGGGAGGACCTCAGCATCCTTTTTGTCAAACACATCAGAATACTCTGCGTAATGAGTGGGCAGGATATTAGCAGAAGTATTACATAGAATAGATACATCAGTATTTGACAAGGGTGTACTTGTTTTAGGAAAGGTTAGGCTGAGATTATCCCAATCTATAGTAGATTTGTACATACATAACCATTCCATACCTAATATGATGTCAAAAATAGGGGATGTAATAACATCAAATATACAAGATTTAGTTACTGAGTTATTAATAGTTACCTGAATAGGATCAGTTTGATGTAATACAGGCCCTGAAGCAAGTAAAGACCCATCAATAACTTTCACCGAGACTGGATTGCTTTTACACACAAAAGGTATTTTATTGGATTTCACAAAACCTAGATGGATAAAGTTTCTACATGAGCCTGTATCTATGAGTGCTTCAGTGGTTGTCTGGTAGTGGTCCCACTGTAAGAGAATTGGGACAGTGATGTAAGCATTTTTAATTGTCTTAATTACTTAAGAGGTATGTGTTGTTAGCAACCTACCCTTCTTAGTTTTAGCTAGTATAGGGCAGTCCTTCACTTCATGGGCTGGGGAAGCACAGTACATGCAAAGGCATTGCATTTTTCTTCTGGCTTTTTCCTGAGGGGTGAGTGGTCCCTTCATAAACCCGATATCCATGGGTTGGGTACTATCCTTCACCTGGTAAGTTGGAGTTGGGAGATATCCTTTAGAGCTCGTAGCTTTTTCATTCCTCCTTTCCCTGAGGCGTCTATCAATATTAATTGTAAGTGTGAAAAATTCCTCCAGGGAGTCAGGGATACCAATGCGGGATAATTCATCTTTAATCTCTTCACTTAACCCCAAACGAAATTGTGTCTTAAGGGACACCTCGTTCCATCCTGAGTCACGTGCAGAGATCTTGAAGAGGGTGATATAATTTTCCACTGGATTTTTCTTTTGTTTCAGGGCCCTTAAGGTATTTTCGGCAGAAACCTGTTTGAAGGGGTCATCATAAAGTGCTGCCATCTGGTTGAAAAAACTTGAAAGAGATCCTAAGACAGGGTCTTGGTTCTCATAGAATGAGTCAAGCCCTGGGCTCACCCCTTAGATAAGAAATGACCGTTAAGACTCTGACCCTTTCTGTGGGGTATGTACGTGGTTTTAAGTCAAATAACAATAAACAGGAATTCCTGAATTCTCTGAAGTGGGCTCTGTCTCCAGAGAATTTCTCAGGAGGGGAGACCAAGGGCTCAGGTGTTTGTTCTGAGGGGCTCGGCTTAGGGGCCAATACCTCTCGAAGACAGGCTTTTAGGGCCTGGTTTTCTACTTGTAGCTCATGAAAAGAACCTGACAAGGCATCGAGCCTATCAGACAATACTTGAACTCTTTCACCAATAGGATCCTGTTCCATGGTGAGATTAAGTTATAGTGATATTCTGTTTTAATGAAAACTTCGGCCAAAACAAACCCTTAATGAATCTCTTATTTGGCTGCTTTATTATGTAATAATCTGTTAGGTACTGTTTAAATATGTCAATGACAACAGTAATCCTATGAGATTGATAAGGGTTTTGTTGTTGGCTAAGTATTCCAGTAAAGGATTTTAAAGTAATACCTAGTACTTTTATATATGCCAAGGCGTTATAGTTGAGCAATGAAATATTGGATATATCACACAAACTATAATGTGGCAAATGTAACAGGTGAATATATAGGCTAAACTGTATATTGAGGAAACTTGATAGTTCAGACGATAATTCACAGTATAAGAAATTGGAGTAGATAAAGTTAATCAGACCTGTGAGTAATGTTCCGGAGTAGATATGTTCCCCTTGTTTCGTTTAGTATATTTAACTCAGTATGGAACCGTGAGTTAAAACAAACAGTAGCGTGGAGAGCCGGTTAGAGCTGACAGGCAGGGAGAGATGCAGACGTCTGCCTCTGATGACGTCACGGCTATCGAGTGCCGGTCACACACAGGTTGTTTTAGGAAGATGTGAAGCAGCACCTGAAACAATAATCCAGAAAGTATAGAATCTACTATACAGGTTAGTGAGCAACTTTAGAATTCCAAGTAGAAGTGTAGTATAGGATGATTTCCAAAAGTATAGAGCATAAAACTCTGTAGCGGTCTGAGTACACAGCAATGAGCATTAGAACTCAATAAAACAGCACTGATTCTTAGTGGGTGGTGCCTTAAATAGGCAAAAGGCTTAAAGGGACAGAGAGGTCACGTTTAACCCTTACACCTATCAAAATCGTCACTCCCCTAGCTTTTTTGTGGAATGTGGATGAAACGTTAACTGGGAATCTCTTTGGTTTGAATCTATCTACAGCGTCTTCAGTCCAATGGGTTTCTTGGAGGAAAGCCACATCAACCCTATGTTTTAGTAAGAATTTGAGCGCCAGACTCCTCTTAGTTGGGGAGTTCAAACCCTTGGTATTTAGGGTACATACCCTCATGGTCAGGTCTCAATAGGGAGGTGGAGAGGAGGGGAAAAAGAAAAAAAAAAAAAGAGGGAGGGGGGTGGGGGGGAAAGAATAGATATTAGAGAGAGTGTAGACTCAATAGAAAGCCCCTGTTGCCTTTGGATAGTGGAAGATAGCTACCCCTACTGGGGGTATATGTGTGGGGCTAAAGTCCCTTAATCGCAGGGTAAGAATAGCCTATCTATTAATGATTAATGGGGTGAAGTAAAATGTATAATAATGGAGAGTGGGTCAGCCAGTGCATGTAAATGTTACCCCTATCTATAGTCAGCTCTGGAGCCTCTAGGTTTAGAGGGTATGACAAACACAAGAGAATTTTTACATTGGTGAGATAGGGAGTAACAGGATAGGATGATGCAGCATGGGGAGGGGGGACGGAAAGGGGTGAGAATGAATGAGATGAAACAAGAATAAGTGAGGATTAAATGGGATGAGATGAAATGAGAAAATGATGAAATATGGGAGAAAGCGTTGAAAAGTGAATGATGAGTGAGTAAATGAGGAGGGGCGGAGCCAGCACCAGACCCTCACCCCCCCCCCCCAAACCTGTAATTTACTTTAAAAATGTAACAAGACAACATTAGCAAAAATGCAAACATATATAGAACAGTAAAAAGAAAGCAGTGGCCCATTGTATCTTTATGAGCTCTACATAAAATCAACCTTATGATCTATTTTGTGTAGTTAACCATCATTACTTGTGGAACAGGAAGATATTCATTGATACAAATTTCATGATGGTTACTCGTACAGTCAGCCCAAGTGGGGCCCACAGGTATGACACTAAATGAACAGTGAAAAGAAAGCAGTGGCCCATTGTATCCTTATGAGCTCTACATAAAATCAACCTCATGAGCTATTTTGTGAAATTAACCATCATTACTCGTGAGACAGGAAGATATTCATTGATACAAATGTCATGAACCCTTCACATGGTTACTCATACAGTCAGCCTAAGTGGGGCTCCTAGCTATGACACCAGATGCACTCACAGTGGCCAAACAATAGTGGACCTTATCACAATTATTAAGTAGAGGTGGAAAATTTAATTTAAGTTCAGGTCCTAAGTTTTTCTGGACCCCCCCAGAGCTCTCTTAGGCATGTATATGATGGCTTCTGGAGAAAGGACCATGAGAGGGTTGAAGGCTAGTCAGGCCTATAAAAGCAGTGATTCAGTCTCAGTGTTATGGGCTTCCTGGGTTCCATTCCTGGGCATTCGCCCTTAATTCTGGACTCCGTCTGTGCTGGCAGGCTGGCCCGTTCTGATCCATCGGGAGCCTCCTCGGGGAGGCTGGCGGGGACCTATCTTGCCGCGGCAACTGCCACGTCCGAATAAGCTCTTGACCTTGTTGGGGGGTTAGAATGATATGTTGAGCTCCATCTTTAGTGGCTATCAATTTGGTTGGAAAACCCCACCTATATCTGATCTGGTTGTTTCTTAGAACTCTGGTGACCTCTGCGTAGCTTCTCCTTTGGGCCAAGGTATAATAGGACAGATTTGGAAACAGCGAGACCTCTCTGAATTGCATTGCTCTCATCAGTTTGTCTTTGTATGAGTAATAGTGCAAGCGGGCTATAGTGTCTCTAAGTTTACCAGGGGGGAGATTTCTAGGTCTCGCCGTCCGATGGATTCTGTCTATTCTATTCATGTCTCCAGCTGTGGGCCCCAGGATCGACTGGAAAAGGCGGTGAGCATACTCCTCCAGATCCTGCGGAAGAACCGACTCAGGAATTCCTCTTAATCTTACATTATTCCGCCTAGATCTATCCTCTAGATCCGCGACTTTCGCCTCTAATGAGGACACTTGGTCTGTCAGGCTTTGCGTTTGGCCCACCCAGTTAGCATGGTCCACCATGAGGTCTTCCTGCTTCCTTTCAATGGTATCCGTTCTTTCACTGATAGAAGAGATATCACGTCTCAGGTCCTCAAACGATCTCTCCAGTTTGTCAAACCTTCTAGTGAGAGTCTGGTTCTGATTCTCGAACATACGTTGGATAGACTCCAGTGGTAAGGTCGGGGCATCCCCCTTGCTTCTACTTGGAGTAATGAGAGAGGAGGATCTGCTCTCCAAATGGTCATCTGGTATGTCTGAGGTAATAGAATGTTCATCTTCTGATCTGACGGAATCCCTTTGTCCCCTTGGGTGGAAGTGGTCCATCACAGTTTTCTTCGGCCCCAAGTTGCCCTTTTGTTTTTTCTTTGCTTGCTGCGACATAACACTTGAGACCTTCACCGTTACTATAGCCACTGCAATACTTGGTTTGCTGTTATCTTACTTAAGTGATGCGTAGGGGGGGCACATAGGGCCCTTCTTAAACTGACATTTTATGAACTGACGCACTTATAGGACACAGGATTAGATACACTGAATATAGGTCCCCCATACGGGGGGGGGGGGGAACCACCCCCGTCCACCAGAGGTTTAACAATAGCGCTTTTGATTTCCCTTAACTTTTTTTTTTTTTTTTTCCCCTTAACTTTTTTTTAAATTGTATCCTCTCTTTTTTTCCCTTTTCTCTTTACTTTTTCTTTGCTGCCCTCTCCCAGGGGAGTTGTCACCATAGGACGGTGTGGGGAAAAGGGAAAGGGATATGACCCGTCAGAACTGGCCTGACGGGAAAGGGGAGGAGAGGGCCCACTTACACCTATGGAGAGAATTTGTGCTATATGTTTAAACGTGTCCCAGATGAAATCAGTATTCCACAATTTCTAGTATCTGGTCAGAAAGAACTCCAGTCCCTAACTGTAGGTGCAGGGCCTGAAGTATAGAGCCCAATAGGTTAACCAGTATAGATCTGCCTTAATTGGTACACACTTAACTATATTGCAGCACAAATAACTGTTGCAGTGATGACCTGCAAAAAATAGATGGTTAGAAATGCAGTGAGAGATTGACCCACCTCAGTTTACAGTTGCTAACACCTAATAAGTAAAGGAAATCTAACCCCTACAATAGAGTTAGTATGCAGGGTCACTATAAATAGTGTTATGCAACTGAACCTACAGGGAAAAAGCAATAGCGTTATTAAACAAACATTGCATATATACACTCCACTTTGGGCTCAAGGCCCAAAGACTATAATGCTGGCGCAGCAGCTTAAAACACCACAACTTGTACACAAGGATTCCAGTTCATCTAGTGTGCCCTGCAGAATCGTGAACTGTAGGAGTGAAAGAATTTATTTCAGATGCTGCTTGAAGAGTCAAATGTGCACAGTCTTGTATGCTAGTGTAGGTTTGTACACAAAGGGCTAGCTGTCTTTGACAAAGTGACCAAAATTATGTCTGTTGGAGGCAGAAGGTTCCCGCAGGGTACAGACAACCCCACCCAGGCGATTGATCAGTGTTAATGTAATATGAGGCTTATTGTGTACTATAAAAGCAGTTCAAAAAATAAAGCGACTGTGTGGCTTTTCTATATTTTATAGATTTCCCCCCCAGGCCACTTGGGTTAGGCAGACCCCCACAGGGCCCTATAAAACTGCAACGCTACTCACTCAGGTATGTCCGGTGCTCTGGATATCCCCTCTGCACTCCACTAGTCTTCTTAGAAATTTTTGAGGTACTGGGGGTGGAAACCCCAGGCACTAGGGCAACTTAGGTGTATAGGCCCCATGTACAGCCGATCACTGCTTACAGTGGGTGCAGAGGCGCAAGATGGCCGTTGTTCACGCCCTTTTGTCTCTGCACCGGTGTCTGATGATTGGGCTTTAGGACTTATGCCAGGATCAAGCAGTCTGGGTCGAGCAGCACCTCCAGGTGAAAGGGTCTCCTCTTGTCCTCAATCAGGTCAGGTCTCGTGTGGTCACAAACCCCCTCTGTATCTCTACGGGTTTCAGGTGCAGCGTAATCACCTCTGATAGCGCCGGACCCTTCTAGAGAGCTGTGGGGCTGCGCCGCTTGTCCGCGACTGTTCTGTGGGGGTAGGAGACTCCGGAGCGGGTCCCCGGCCCTCCGGAGCAAGATGCAGGAAAGGCTGGGTATCGGGTCAGGCTTACTGTACCGGAGTGGCTCAGGTACCGCTGGGGTTAGATGAGGTCTCTCAACGGTCTAAAGCGGGTCCCATCTACCGTTCTTTAGCAGAGGAGGGTAGAGCTGAGCGACCCCCAGAGCGGAGCCCCGACCCTCTGGGAATCAACCTCTCTGACTAAGCCTGTAGCGTTGGCCCGGTCCGGCTTCAGTAGCGTAGACTGTGGTAGGAAAAAAAACGCCTCTAAGTGTGCAACTGCCTGTATCTTCACTCTAGTCAGGTGTGTAGGGTTTGGGTAATAAAGGTATATACTTAAAGGTGATTTGCCGGCATTTTGTGCAGGTATAGGGCTTTAGATAGGGAGAGCACCTAGCATGTGCGTCTTGCTCCGACCATAGCTGGCTCCGCCCCCCCGTTCTTTCATTCTTAATGTTGATAACTATTACCTACTATGATAATGAAATATTATTCAGCGTTGCTTAACATTGTTCATGTTGTTATTAATGTTGATTTGACATAGTAATGCAGTTTCCAATTGTGCTCTCAAACACATGTTTGTAGTCCTTACAATATTTAAATGTCAGGATTACTGAGGTTTTTGTATTTTATTTATCTTTTGTCTCATGCTATGCCATTCATTAGAGTATAAATACCCTTGTCCCCCTTTTTTCAATATACTTGAACCAGGTCACTAAACTTCCTTGGTGTACTATAACCTGTTTCCCCACCCAACTTTGTTACCATGCAATAATTCATATCCACCGGTGGTGGGTTTCAACATACCATATCTAGCCCCCTTCTCCCCAGTAAAGTAGATTACTAAGCCTAATTCTATTCTTATTCCTCACCTTCTTTAACTTTATTCTAACACTTCTTCCCCTTACCCCTCCCTTCCCTTTAGCCAACTTCAATATTTATCTGGTACATACGACACTTCTGCTTTGATAGAACCACACATATTAAGGTTTTGCTCTCTCTTGGTCATATCTGATCCCCATAGTAATACCTCCCACACACGCAAATAAATCAGTAAACACGTAACACTTAAAACTTTTACAATAGCAACGCAAAATGTCAAAGGGTTCTTATTCCCAGAAAAGAGGTCAATTGCCTTCCATGACTTCTATAAAAAGTGAATTGACTTCCTTTTAAACCAAGAAACACACTTTAGAAAAACCAATGAACCCAAACTGTCTACATATTACTATGACCAGTACTTTATAATGGTATGGGTATCTCCATCAGAAAAGGCACCTCCTTTAAACTACTAAATAAATATTCTGACACTGACGGTAGAGTTCTAATAATCGTGAGCTTACTATATGGTAGACCCCCCACAATAGCTAATATATACGCCCCCAACCAACCCACACCCACCTTTTTTCGTAAGGCACTTAACCAACTAATAGATAATGCTAAAGGCCCGACTATTATAGGAGGAGACTTGAACTTTCCACTCAACCCAGCAATAGATACATCCACAGGGAAATCTTATATGGGAAATATACGAACAAAGACTAACTGGCATGCTCTCCAAACCCTTCCACTATATGACACCTGGCAGATTATGCATCCCACTTCTTGGGACTACACCTTCTTCTCACATCCACAAAACTCCTACTCCTGCCTTGACTACATACTTTGTGACCAAACTACACTATCTAACTTAAAAGATTCTAAGATAACACATACGGTATGGACAGACCACAGCACAGTGATTAACACTTTCCCTTGGTCCTCTATACCACTTAGCCGTCCAAGCTGGAGGCTCAATGATCTTATATTTTCAGACCCACTCATGCTTACTGACATCAAGGAGTGAACAGTTGAATTCTTTTCTTTAATAATCCCCTCGACATTTCTAACTCCAACAATTGGGAAACATACAAATGCTATATATGGGGGGAACTCATCAAACACGCGAAGAGACAACGTCAACAAAGAACTGCACAATATAATACTCTTACCTCTAAACTTATGCAATCCAAACTGGCACATAAACTTAATCCGACTTCCCCTCAACAGCGGGACAGAGACACTTTAAATAATTATATAATTAAAAATGTGCATTTGTGCTCCCTCACAATGAAAGCAAAGTTTTTTGTTAAAAAAAATAAAATGGGTCCAATGCTAGCTAGATCCCTCAAAAAAAAAAAAAAAAAAAAGCCATTCGGGACGCACCCTAGGGGACGCACCTCTTTCAATAGTAGAGCCATACTACAGAACTTTACTTAATACTACACATCAATATACAATTTAGAATCGTGCGATCCCAATTCTAAAACAAATCTGATTACAGATTATCTAGCCCATATTAACCTCCCATCCCTTACAGCAGAAGACTTCTCCACCTTGGACCAACCATTCCATATACAAGAGATTCTAATGGCTATAAAATCCCTCCCACCCGGGAAAGCCCCAGGCCTAGATGGCTTCATCCCCAAATTCTACCATCTCCTTAAAACAGAATTAAGCCCGAAATGCTTTACTCTATTCCAATTGATAGACCAGACTGGTATTCTCTCCCAACACCTCTTGGAGGCCACCATATCGGTGATCCCAAAACCAGGCAAATGCCCGATCAAGTAGGTAACTATAGTCCAATATCCCTATTGAACATAGATATAAAATTTGCTAAGATTCTAGCCACTCGTATAAAGTCCTACCATGCCTCATCCATACTGACCAGGTGGGCTTTATCCAGAGCAGAGAAGCCAAAGACAATTCCATTTGTGTACTTCAAACTCTACATTACTCCAATAATAGGAAAACTTAATTATTTTGCTCTCTACGGATGCTGAGAAGGCGTTTGACAGGGTGGACTGGGAGTTCATGTGGTCCATCTTGTCGAAATTCGGGTTCTCTACCAAATTAATTACAAGAATAAAGGCCCTATACACTAACCCTACTGCTGTAATCCGCTCTAATGACTAAACTTCGGATGAATTTTCTATTAAAAACGGTACCCGACAGTGTTGCCCCTATCACCCCTCCTATTTGCCCTTATGATTGAGACTTTTGCTACACATATCTGATGTAATCAAAACATCAAAGGACTGAAATTTGGCCCCATAGAACAAAAATGCCTACTGTATGCAGATGACATCTTCACCATAGGCTCCCCAAGCACATCCATCCCCACTCTCCTAAAAGAACTTGATACATATAAAGTGATCTCTAACTTTTCCATCAACATGGACAAATCATCCCTCCTACCCATTAACCTGACGACAGACAAAACCACATATATAACTTCAAACACCCTATTCTCAATCTCCAACTCCTATACGCTATCTAGGCATCAATATTACACCAGAGCTATTCAATTTAAATTATCTTCCATTACAAACTGATATCCAGAAGTCATGTAAATGCTGTAAAAATGACAATCCTCCCAAAATACCTTTATCTATTTCAAGTACTCCCACTTGATCTACACTCTCACTATTTGACAACACAACAGAAAAAAATGGAAACATTTATATGGTCATACCACCAACCAAGAGTAGCAAAACAGACCTTATACCTAAACAGGGAAGATGGCGGCCTAGGAATTCCCAACCTGACTACTTTAGGGCTACCCATCTAGCACGTATTGCTGCATGGAATCATAACAACCCTTTTAAGTCATGCGTCCAACTAGAAGTAGTGCTCCCCAATGTTCCTTCTTTGGGGCGAGATGTGTTTTATCCCTAAAAGATACAGACCAACAATATGCACCACCGACTACTATGTAGCAAGCACACTCAAAACATGGGACAAAACCATCCAATTAAATCACACAATCTCAAGCCAAATATCCCCTCTCACCCCACTCTAGGGACACCCATTGTTCCTCCAGCTTGAATTGACACAAACAATCTCTATAACCGATTAATTACAACAACTACCAATATCTTCACTGTTCAAAGACGGATATTTCAGAATGCAAAATGACTTACAACATATAGGAACACCTTTTCACAAATGGTTTGCATATCTTCAAATTTGTCACGCAATCCAAATAAATCCACATAAGCTAAATTTCGTTAGACTTAACACACCATTTGAATCCTTATGTATTTATTTTTAGTATGCTTAGAGGCTTCTTCCCAACACATAAACCCCTATACATAACTAAGTGGGAAAATGAACTGCAAGAAATATTTACGGAAGAGCAATGAAGCAAAATCTTTAAATTGAATTAGAAAGCATCCATCTCCCCAATCATTGTAGAACTTAAAGGGACAGTAAACCTTAAAAATAATGTTATATAATTCTGCACATAGTGCAGAATTATATAACATTATTTAGGTGCTATAGCCATAAACGCCTTTTTTACCTTTTAATTTGCTAAAAATATGGCGCTTTTACAGACCCGCTCTCTGCTGAGCGGGTCTGTTATTTTTAGTCAGCGCATCGGCCCAGCTGTATAGTCACAGCCCAGCCCGACCGCGCCATAGCACTAAGTGCAGCTCGCTCCTGTCACAGGAGCGAGCTGCACTTAGTCTTATGGCGCGGTCGGGCCGGGCTGTGACTATACAGCTGGCCCGATGCGCTGACTAAAAATAACAGACCCGCTCAGCAGAGAGCGGGTCTGTAAAAGCGCCATATTTTTAGCAAATTAAAAGGTAAAAAAGGCGTTTATGGCTATAGCACCTAAATAATGTTATATAATTCTGCACTATGTGCAGAATTATATAACATTATTTTTAAGGTTTACTGTCCCTTTAACTGCAAAATTCTATCAAGATTGTACCTCACACCCCACCGACTCCACAGTATCTTCACTGGTGCCTCCTCACTGTGTTGGCGACATTGCAGTGAAATAGGCACTCTCCCATATCTGGTGGCATTACCCTCAGATAAAAACATTTTGGGAAAACATCACCTTACACATTAACTCAATATTAGGCACAACACTCAAACTTCGCCCTTCCATAATACTCCTCAATGACCTCCCCCAAATCTCTTGTCTCTATCATATCAAATTGTTACAATGAATGATAAATTGCGCCAAGAGATTTAATACCTACATTTTGGAAAAAAGCGACAACACCCACCTTACAAATGTGGCTAAAGGAAGTGATCATGTTCTCTCTTTGGAAAAACTCCACTACTGCTTTCAAGGTAAAGCTGATTTTATCTTCGACATCATATTTATATGGGACCAGAAAACAACAATATAACCTAAAAAGTACCTGTGACACAAAACCTTCTTCTCATCTCCCCCAGCTCCCCCTCCCCCCCCTTATTTCCTCTCCTACTTTTCCCCCTCTTTAGAATTAGCCTTCATTTCTTTACGGTCAGACGGCTATGCTGATTATAGTGCCTCTAATTTATGTTATCAACAGTGACTGTAATTTGTATTTATATTTTACTTTAACTACATTCCACAAATGTTATGTGGCAATGTTATTCATGTTGTGTTCATTCTTGAAATATTAAATAAAAAACAATTTTAATAAAAAAATAACTGTTTGCTGTTTAATTTATTTCCATTATTAAATTGTACACAGCCTTTTAAATGACAAATATGTGTCTGTTATTGGCTGATAGCTGTCACATGGTACAGGTGCAGAACTACATTTATCAGAAAACAATTTACTATGACTTTAAAAAGAGAAGTAGGTTTTATTGCATTGTAGTTTTATTATGCCTCTGTTGATTTTGTAATTCTATATGTTATGGTCCTTTTTAAATGGACTGAATTTGCCAAAAGAACACATCTCATTATATTATCATTCCTTGTAAACAAAAAATGTTTCTTTTCTTAACTCTATCCAAGATAACAATTGAAATGAACATTTTAGTGCCTATCTTGCAGTGTGATTTAAGACAACTCAGTATTGACCATGACCAAGAGAAGTTAAAGGACTGGGGGTGGAGCACATGACAAAACAGTGAGAATTAGTAGGAAGTACATTACCAATACTGCAGTATCCAATTTAACTTAATATTTAAACAACTGATTTTAAACATTTATTTCAGGAGAAAATATTGTTTCATATAAATGATAGAAAACAAAGATTATAATATATTTATAAAGTTGTGATATGGTCCCACTTAAATAGATTTTCTACCATTATGTTGTATAGCTCTGGGAAGATTCATATTTAAGGGGCAATTATAACACCCACATAGTTAACCATACTAAATGCTTGTGCTGAATCAATAGCACATATGTAATAACCTAATCAGCTGATCTGTATCACATGTAATGTAATTATACCATACGTACAGTTAATCAGAACCATTATTTATTATAATCTGTCTTAACCATTTTAATATACTTTTTACAGACACGGCCAGAGCACTGAGAGATATCAGGTATTGATGTAACTGGAGTGAATAAGGGAACCTTCTTCCTGAGCACAGACATTGGAGCCTGTTATCAGCATGAACTCATATGTGTTAGGTGAGTAAAATAGATATTATGCTGACTTTAATTACTGGGAAAATAGATCACGCATTAAACAAATATAAACTATTATATTTATATCTGCATCTTTAAGTACATTTGTGTCAGTGACGTTCTAAAGATGGAGCAAACTCCATTGGGCTGAGGAGGAGGGTAAAAAATACTACTCCCCCCTCTGTCCTTTAAGACATACCATGTCCAACAACTGCCTAACCTCACCCCCTGACCTGGTTCATTACTCAGAACACCGACAACTCCACCTTCCCCTGCCCTGACCTCGCTCATGGAACATCCATAACTGCACTTATGCCTACCTTGTTCCCATGTGTGTAACACCCACAACTCAGTCATTTAGGTTACTATGATGTAGTAATGTTTACATTCTATGTCATCCTTTTTAATTTGTGATTTACAGGTAAATACATTTAATAATACAAAACAGTTGGCATTTTTGAGTATAAATTTTTTTTTTTATTGAGATGGATTATATTATAATGAATAAACAGTCTTATTTTTCTTTATTCCATTTCTTTTTATGTAGACAAACACGTGAATAGTTCATATCCATCCTTCACTAAAGAAAGCATCAGAATGATACAGCAAACTCCAAAAATCTTAGCCACCAATACTGCAGATATTAACAGACAATGGTGAATTGGCAGGAACTTGGCAGCAATCATTATGTACAGAGAGTAATTTAGTTATCAAACAAGAGGACAACATTTATGTCTTATCTAGTGAAATTATTATCCCAGAGGATAAACCACAAACATTTACTGAGTTTTCAAAACATATTAAAGAAGGGAAAAGTCTTAAGTCTAACCAAATGATTCATACAAAGGAGAAACCTTTCAAATCTACAGAATGTGAGAAAAGCTTTAGATGGAAGTCTCGTCTACTAGAACCCCACAAAATACACACAGGAGAGAAACCACTCACATGTACCGAGTGCAGCAAATGTTTTACACGAAAGAGTGAGCTGAAAACTCATGAAAGGATTCACACAGGGGAAAAGCCTTTCACATGTACAGAGTGTGGAAAATATTTTACTTTACAGAGTCATCTGAAAAAGCATGAAAGGATTCACACAGGAGAAAAGCCTTTCACATTTACAGAGTGTGGAAAAAGTTTTACACAAAAGAGTGAGCTGAAAACTCATGAAAGAATTCACACAGGGGAAAAGCCTTTCAAATGTACAGAGTGTGGAAAAAGTTTTATTTTACAGAGTCATCTGAAAAAGCATGAAAGGATTCACACAGGGGAAAAGCCTTTCACATGTACAGAGTGTGGAAAGAGTTTTACACGAAAGAGTGAGCTGAAAACTCATAAAAGAATTCACACAGGGGAAAAGCCTTTCACATGTACAGAGTGTGGACCAAGTTTTACACAAAAGAGTGAGCTGAAAACTCATGAAAGGATTCACACAGGGGAAAAGCCTTTCACATGTACAGAGTGTGGAAAAAGTTTTACACAAAAGAGTGAGCTGCAAACTCATGAAAGGATTCACACAGGGGAAATGCCTTTCACATGTACAGAGTGTGGAAAAAGTTTTACTTTACAGAGTCATCTGAAAAAGCATGAAAGGATTCACACAGGAGAAAAGCCTTTCACATGTACAGAGTGTGGAAAAAGTTTTACACAAAAGAGTGAGCTGAAAACTCATGAAAGAATTCACACAGGGGAAAAGCCTTTCACATGTACAGAGTGTGGAAAAAGTTTTACACAAAAGATTGAGCTGCAAACTCATGAAAGGATTCACACAGGGGAAAAGCCTTTCACATGTACAGAGTGTGGAAAAAGTTTTACACAAAAGAGTGAGCTGCAAACTCATGAAAGGATTCACACAGGGGAAAAGCCTTTCACATGTACAGAGTGTGGAAAACGTTTTACACGAAAGAGTGAGCTGAAAACTCATGAAAGAATTCACACAGGGGAAAAGCCTTTCACATGTACAGAGTGTGGAAAAAGTTTTACACAAAAGAGTGAGCTGAAAACTCATGAAAGGATTCACACAGGGGAAAAGCCTTTCACATGTACAGAGTGTGGAAAAAGTTTTACACAAAAGAGTGAGCTTCAAACTCATGAAAGGATTCACACAGGGGAAAAGCCTTTCACATGTACAGAGTGTGGAAAATGTTTTACACGAATAAGTAGTCTGAAAACTCATGAAAGGATTCACACAGGGGAAAAGCCTTTCACATGTACAGAGTGTGGAAAATGTTTTACAAAAATAAGTAGTCTGAAAACTCATGAAAGGATTCACACAGGAGAAAAGCCATTCACATGTACAGAGTGTGGGAAATGTTTTACACAAATGGATCATCTGAAAAAGCATGAATGGATTCACACAGGAGTAAAGCCATTCACATGTACAGAGTGTGAAAAATGTTTTACAAATATAAGTAGTCTGAAAACTCATGAAAGGATTCACACAGGAGAAAAGCCGTTCACATGTACAGAGTGTGGGAAATGTTTTACAGTAAAGAGTCATCTGAAAACTCATGAAAGGATTCACACAGGAGAAAAGCCGTTCACATGTACAGAGTGTGGAAAAAGTTTTACACAACAGAGTGAGCTGAAAACTCATGAAAGGAGTCACACAGGAGAACATCCTTTCACATGCACAGAGTGTGGGAAATGTTTTACAGTAAAGAGTAGTCTGAATACTCATGAAAGGATTCACACAGGAGCAAAGCCGTTCACATGTAGAGAGTGTGGGAAATGTTTTACAGATAAGAGTACTCTGAATACTCATGAAAGGATTCACACAGGAGCAAAGCCGTTCACATGTAGAGAGTGTGGGAAATGTTTTGCAGTAAAGGGTCATCTGAAAAGGCATGAAAGGATTCACACAGGGGTAAAACTTTTCACATGAACAGAGTGTGGAAAATGTTTTACACAATTGAGTAATATGAGAAAACATGAAAGGATTTACAAGGAAAGAAACCTTTCACATGTTTAGAAATTGGAAAAAAGGTTTTTATTGAAATCGGGTATCACAAAACACCAAATATTTACACACAAATAAACTTTATATACAGTGTGTACAAACCTTTTTTTAAATTATCCTAAGGAGGACAAACTCTCGAAATAGAAGCATCAAAAAGGATCCTATTGTAAATAATACTTTCTAATCCCAGTTATAAAAGCTCCAGATTGGAAGAGCTCTCCTGCTGTCCTTTGTTCCTCTATATATGTGCACCTCAGTTTCTCTCATATCAATGCGATAGAATCCAAACACCACACAGGAATATACAGATCTGTCCTCATACTGACCAGTTTACACAACCATTCAACACCAAAGCACCCCCAGTTTTGTTTATTAATATGCTAGTGTTAGGAGTTGTACGTTTGTTTTACATAGGGGAGAAAATGATTATATTTACAGAATAAAGAGTATTTATATGAATAGAGTGTTAGATAATTATATAAACAAGAACATCAGTCTCAAATGATTGACATCTGCGAGATATATTTAATGTGCACATCATGTGGATAAACATTTTCTTATAGCAATAGATGTTTAGCGTCGTACATGTTATATACCAGAGGAATTACTGATGGGAAACTGATTTTATTTCATGAGACACAATATCAGTAACTGGTACATACATGATCATAATCAGTTTAATTTAAATGGCTACTATAACCTACATGTATACTGGGTATGTAATATGTGTGTCATGTTCTGTAACTTGATATTATGTCTGTTAGATGTTTTCATGTTAGTTAGAAGCCACAAGAACTAATTATAGCATATACTGTATATATAAAGGGAACATTATATGTCTGATAAATCCCTTTGTATCAAGAGCACAAGTGTTAGGTATATTTATACCATTGTGTGCATATATCATGTAGTGCTGCTTTTTACTATATAATTATATGTAATGTTTTTTCATGAAAATAAAAAGTGATTGGAATCCAGACCAGTATTTTTTTTGTATAATTAAAAACACAATATCACAGAATAATTTGAAAAACATCATCAAATACAGAAGAAAAATCTGACAGTGAAAATTAAACGCTGATAATTCAGATAGAGCAGCAATTTCACCTAACTTTGCAATTCCCTTCTATTATCTGATTTGTTTTGTTCTTTTGGTTTCCTTAGTTAAAGAGTAAACATAGGAGGCTGATATTATATGAGCTTTGGGGCGTGCACGTGTATTTACCACTCTGTGCAGCAGCGTTTGTAACTATGTATTACATTGCTATAAATGTTCTTGCAAACTCTGCTGTCTGAAGATACGTGCACGCTCCTGAGTTCACCTAGGATTACTCTTTAACCCCTTAATGACCGGACCATTTTTCAATTTTCTTACCCTTAATGACAATGGCTATTTTTAAATTTCTGCAGTGTTTGCGTTTAGCTGTAATTTTCCTCTTACTTGTTTGCTGTACCCACACATATTATATACCGTTTTTCTCGTCATTAAATGGACTTTCTAAAGATACTATTATTTTCATCATATCTTATCATTTACTAAAAAAAAAATGATAAAATATGAGGAAAAAATGGAAAAAAACACACTTTTTCTAACTTTTACCCCCAAAATCTGTTACACATCTACAACCACCAAAAAACACCCATGCTAAATAGTTTCTAAATTTTGTCCCAAGTTTAGAAATACCCAATGTTTACATGTTCTTTGCTTTTTTTGCAAGTTATAGGGCCATAAATACAAGTAGCACTTTGCTATTTCCAAACCACTTTTTTTCAAAATTAGCGCTAGTTACATTGGAACACTGATATCTTTCAGGAATCCATGAATATCCCTTGACATGTATATATTTATATTTAGAAGACATCCCAAAGCATTGATCTAGACCCATTTTGGTATATTTCATGCCACCATTTCACCGCCAATTGCGATCAAATAAAAAAAATTGTTGACTTTTTCACAATTTTTTTCACTAACTTTAGGTTTCTCGCTGAATTTATTTACAAACAACTTGTGCAATTATGGCATAAATGGTTGTAAATACTTCTCTGGGATCCCCTTTGTTCAGAAATAGCAGACCTATATGGATTTGGCGTTGCTTTTTGGTAATTAGAAGGCTGCTAAATGCCGCTGCACACCACACGTGTATTATGCCCAGCCGTGAAGGGGTTAATTAGGGAGCTTGTAGGGAGCTTTTAGGTTTAATTTTAGCTTTAGTGTAGTGTAGTAGACAACCCAAATTATTGATATAGGCCCATTTTGGTATATTTCATGCCACCATTTCACCGCCAAATACGATCAAATAAAAAAAACAACTTAAATTTTTCACAATTTTAGGTTTCTCACTGAAATTATTTACAAACAGCTTGTGCAATTATGGCACAAATGGTTGTAAATGCTTCTCTGGGATCCCCTTTGTTCAGAAATAGCAGACATATATGGCTTTGGTGTTGCTTTTTAGTAATAATAAGGCCGTTAAATACTGCTGCGCACCACACTTGTAATATGCCCAGCAGTTAAGGGGTTAATTAGGTAGCTTGTGGGGTTAATTTTTAGCTTTAGTGTAGAGATCAGCCTCCCACCTGACACATCCCACCCCCTGATCCCCCCCTGACCCCCCTCAAACAGCTCTCTTCCCTCCCCACCTCACAATTGTCACCGCCATCTTAAGTACTGGCAGAAAGTCTGCCAGTACTGAAATAAAAATATTTTTTTTATTTTTTGGCATAAAGTCTGCAGTGATAGATCCCCCCTTACCCCACAACCTCCCTGATCCCCCCTTACATCTTTCTAACCCTCCCCCTCTGTCTATATGCCGCCATCTTGGGTACTGGCAGCTGTCTGCCAGTACCCAATTTGCCCCCCAAAATAGTTTTTTTTTACTTTTTTAATATAAAATATATGTTTGCTGTAGTGTAGCTGGCCCCCCCTAAATAATATTCAACCCTCCCCCTCCCAGATCCCTTATTAAAGAACAAAGATGCCACTGCATCTAGATCGATCTTTTTTTTTTTTTTAATGTGCTGTAAATTTTGCGTGCGTGCGCACCCGCCCACCCCTGCCGCCCCCCGCCGCTACCGCCGGACCAGCAGAAAACCGGAATAAATAGAGATCAGGTAGTAATTGCAATCAGGAGTATATATTGCTTAACAGCAGCACACCAACCAGCCACTAATTGTAAAAGATACATAGCCGATGCAGATGGGGCCACAGAGTGGCCCTTTCTGCATCGGTATGTAAAATGGGGGATTGTAGTGATGCCTCAATATTGAGGCATCACTACAATACCTTGTAAGCAGCTGGAAGCGATCAAGATCGCTTCCAGCACTTCAGACAACAGAGGACGTACCAGGTACGTCAACTGTCATTAAGGGAAGTTTTTTTCTATGACGTACCTGGTACGTCCTCTGTCTTTAAGGGGTTAACAAAGGATACTAAGAGAACTAAGCACAAATGATAATATAACTAAATTGGAAAGTTGTTTGAAATGTCATGTTCTATCCAATCCATTTAAGTTTAATTTTGCCTTTACTGTCCCTTTAACAGTACATAAAACAATATCAAATTAACCCCCGTCCTACACAAAACCCGATTATTAATCACCAGCAAGACTTTTTATACACAGACATTTTATTTAACTTAAATCATACTTAAAGGGATAGAAAATTACACTTTCATGATTCAGATAGAATGTGTCATTTTAATTTCACTTCTGTTATCAAGTGTATGTACTACTAAGAGCTGACTGGTGGCTACACACGTGCCTCTTGTCATTGGCTCACCAGATATCCTCAGCTAGCTCCCAGTATTACATTGCTGCTCTATAGCTGACTTTGCAGGACTTAAATACATAGTTATAAACAATCAGTTGTACAATAACTGATCTAACATATTAAAATTTTGCCCCTTTATATCTGTCAGGGTGCCAGGAATCAGACTGAGACGAGAAGTGCAAAAATAATCACACCTTTATTAATAGCAAAAAATAATAAATAGTTTACAAGTCAAATAACAAGCCAGGAATCAAAAACCAGAGCTGGTAGTCAGACGAGCCAGGTCAGGAGCCAAAGTGAGTAGTCAGACGAGCCGGAATCAGGAACAAGGAAAACAGCAGAGTCAGGAACAAGCCAGGGATCAGGAACCATGAGGGACGTCAGATAGTCAAGTAATATACAGGAGCTCTCACAAACAGGTCTGAG
The DNA here is from genome assembly GCF_027579735.1 of Bombina bombina. Lineage (NCBI taxonomy): Eukaryota > Metazoa > Chordata > Amphibia > Anura > Bombinatoridae > Bombina > Bombina bombina. The sequence continues at coordinate 43,490,431 of NC_069503.1, forward strand.
ACAACGCAAAGGCAAAGCATACTGAACAGAGGCCCTTTAAATAAGTGATGACATCACAATTCTGAGACTGCATCCTCTCTCACACGGATGATGCACACCAGTCTGGCCATAAAAGAAAGTGCAGGAAATGAGCAGCATCCCCCACAATGCACCATAGTCAGTAAGAGAGTTGAGTAAAATGGCTGCCAGCAGTACATGGCAAACAAAACAGGTAAAAACCATGACAGTACCCTCCCCTCAACGACCCCTCCCCCGCGGGAGGACAAAAGGCTTATTGGGGAAACGGGCATGGAAGGCACAGAGGAGGGCGGGAGCATGAACATCAGAGGAGGGAACCCATGAACGCTCCTCCGGACCGTAGCCCCTCCAGTGAACCAAATACGGTACACGTCCCCTGGACATTCGAGAGTCAATAATGCTGCTGACCTAATACTCCTCATGGTTGTCAACAAAGATAGAGTTATATCATCAGTGTGTAGACCCTGCGCTAATTTTAAATGTCTGTGATATCCCAGAAGGGGATACAAAAAGGCGCGCTGTCAGATTTAAAAAAATGGGGGCGGGAAAAAGTGGGAGTAACAAAAAAATGCACCCAAACAAAAGATACGAGACTAAAAACAATGTGTTTTCCACAACAATGTAATGGTTATCAAAGATAAAATATCATGTCCCAAAAATGTTATTAAACAATGTTTTTGTCCATAGAACAAATTACCGCCGGACGTTTTCTGGCGGGGCAGTTCCTCTTGGTCCCAGAGAGCGGGGGTAACACTGTGGTAGGAATAAAAGAAAGAGGGCGCCAATAGTGTAATATTGTTTGTTTCAAAACGGAATTAAACACAAATATTGCGCTTACCAAAAAAAGATGCACTGAACTCTGACCAGTGCGATATCGCCTGCTGGCACTTTATTCAGCGGCCAGTATACTGTGTATAGGCAAATATTCTCCAGATGACCTTTGTATTTCTATGGATTCGACTCCAGGATATGTGAACCTTAGAAAATATAGAGGGAACTCCACATAGTGTAATATGTCTTTTCAAAGGGATGGAGGAAACATATAGTATGCTTACCAAAGGAAAAGGCACTGTACTGTGACCAGTGCAGTCTCGCCTGCTAGCACCTTAAACAGCGGCTAGTGTGCTGTGTGTTGGTGTATCCTCGCTGTTCTTTGGAGTATACAGCTCTCTGTATGGTGTCTACAGGCTGTAGCCGTGCACGTTAAACTTTGTAAAGAAATGTCTATTATATTGTTACAACTGGATGTATAATAGTTGTAACTCTTTGTAAGTAGTTTAAAACTTAACGGCACTAATTAAAAATTGGTGGACAACTTCCAAATAAAATTTAAAAGGCTTTAATGACGCGTTTCTCAACCAGCTACGGGTCGTTTCATCAGATATAAAGCAGATAAAATACACTTCAAATTGTAACATTATATACACATTTGACTGATTAAAACCGGAAGTTGTCACTAGAAAATAACCAATGGATACATCTAAAAGACTACAGCTGAGATATCAACATTGTGTCCCCAGCTGTTACAATTCTAACATTATTTGAACATTATTAGACAATCAAACAAATTAACCGAAAAAACAGTTACAGTAATGTATTCATGTCGATGTCAAAAAAAGGGGGTATATATACACAAAATCCTCAATATTTTTTATTATTGTTATTATTTCAACCTTTTGAGAATGTATTAAACTGTGTGGTCACATTTATCGTGTGCAATGTTTTGGGATTCCTAATGAACAGTAAAATTGGTAATATCTTATTGAGTATATGTATTGGGTAATGGCTTATGTATACATATTAGACTGTATGTTTTTGATTGTATAGTGTGAATGGTTTTTATATCCCTAATAGCAGAGGGTGTTAGAAAGTGTGTATTTCGTTTGTATCTTAATATGTTAGTGTTTCTATAGTTAAGCATATCTATTATCGATCTACCTATATATGTTATCAATATATTAGAATTTTTCGACACATTTTCTAAAAATTCGTTTTAAGGGGATATGGAAATAATAGATCCTAATGTGTGTGTTAGGTGAGCAAAAACATTTTTTGAAAGAAAAACCTATTTAGATTTTGTTTATGGCTGCAACCATAATTATATTTGCAATCAGACTAATGTTTGTGTATTAATGATATTGCGTGTCCGAATGTGTGAACCATGAGATGTATAAGAAATATAAATGTTGTTTGCTATATGTGATCTGAACATATTTCTTTATATGTGTATGTTATTAAAGATAGTATCTTGCTCTAGTTTTTTCGTGCTGTGATTGTAAATGTGTTGGATTAAGTATGTCTGTGTTGGATGAACTGTTTGAATATATATTGGATGTGCATGAACTTTTTTATATAATATAAATGACATGATGATTCTGTAGGTATATCCTAACAGGGGTTGATCTAAAATATGATCAAAAATTTGTGTGTATATTGACACCAGTTTATTTGCCTTGTTCTGCTGGCAATGTCAATATATGAAATTTATTCGCTATGAGTGTGGGTATATAAGTAATTGGAATAAAAGAAAAAGTATGTGTGTATGTGTGTCAGTGTTCATTAATCGGTATGTGTATCCTCCAAAAATATTTCTAATGGTCATATGTATTGGAACAAAAGAAAATGTATGCATGTGTGTGTGTGTCAGTGTTCACTGATCAGTATGTATGTCCTCCAAAAATAATTATAATGGTCATATGATAGTCAATAGTGCATCTGGCATGTTGGTGTTTCAGGTACTAGCTACCCCTATTGGTATCTCTAGGGGTTCCTTAAGGAAGATGTTATTTTGGTGGATATGGAATTTGATCAATATTAATTAACGCCAATTTGTGGTGTCCATATCAGAAAATAGGATGTGCCTGAAAAATGGAAGGATATATGATGTGGATCTACTAGTTGAAGGCTGCTAGATCTAAATTGGTGTTAAGCCCAAATGGATGTAGAGTCTTCAACCGGTAGATCCAAAAAGTTTCGCGTTGTCTAAGTCTGATTAGTCTATTGTAATCAGTATTTTTGGGAACATAATCTATCGGAATGTATTTGAAAATATATGGGTTCCCATTGTGTTTCAATAAACAATGGTTGGGTATACTATGTTTTATGTTCTTTTTTCTGGAATTTTTACAATTCCGGTGATGTTCTCCCCATCTGGTTCTCAATTTTCTAGAGGTGCGGCCTACATATTGTAGGCCGCACACACATTCCATAAGATATACCGTATAGGATGATTCGCAGTTAAAAAATATGGGAATTTGAAAGGTTTCCCCTGTGACCGTTAATTTAAAAGATTTTATGCCAGATTTAATTATTTTGCATGTGCCACATCCTGCTTTCCCACATTTGTACATTCCACACAAGCCAAAAATACCCCTATTTTGTATTGTAGTCTGATTGGTCTTTTTGGTGTGTATGTGTTTAACTTTTTTACTTGGAGCTAGTTTGCTTCTAAGGGTCGGAGCTCTTCTATACACAAACTTCGGTTTGTCCTTCACTAGACTTTTCAAAATTGGATCCCTCTGAATTATATGCCAGTGTTTGGACACTATATGCTGTATCTTATTAAAATCAGAGTTGTATTGAGTAATGAAGCATGTGTCTTTCAATTCCAAAAAATCTGGTTGGCTTTTGTTCTTGTTATTCATGAGAATATCATCTCTATTTAATTCTGATGCTCTATGTAAAGCCTTGTCCAATAGTGATGGCGGGTATTCCTTCTCTAAGAATCTATTGTATAGAATTTCACTTTGCTCCAAAAAAGTGTCATGATTGGAACAATTGCGTCTAATCCTGCGAAACTGACTATAAGGAATATTACGTATCCAATTTTTGTGATGATTACTGTTGAAATTAAGAAAACTGTTACTATCTACCTCCTTAAAAAAAGTTTTTGATATTATCTTCTTATTCTTGAGGCTTAATATCAGATCTAAATATTCAATTTTATGCATCTGAATATTGGCTGTGAATTGGATTCCCATATTGTTACTGTTTAAATGAGTGATAAAATTGTCTGCTGAATATTTGTCACCCTCCCATAGGAAAATCAGATCATCTATGTATCGGCCATAGAAGACCAGGTTCGATCCCAAGTTTGCAGTGTAAATATATTTTTCTTCAAAAAAACCCATAAATAGGTTAGCAAAACTTGGGGCGAACCTGGTCCCCATGGCCGTACCTTTTGTTTGTAGATAGTACTTGTCTCGGTATAAAAAATAATTATGTTGTAAAATGAATGCGATGCTTTCCAAAATAAAATTACATTGTGTGTTCGGTAGATATATATCTTTTTGGAGATAATAAGCAATAGCCTGTAACCCTAATTTATGTGAGATATTTGAATACAGCGAGCTGACATCGCATGTGATCCATAATAAATTTTGATCTGTAATATTGATATTACTTAATTGTTGTAATAAATGTGTACTATCCTTGATGTATGAGGGTAATGTGGTCACATATTTCTGAAGGTATTGGTCTACGTAATATGATAAATTGTATGTCAAATTTCCTATTCCCGCAATGATTGGACGTCCTGGTGGGTTTGTTTTATTTTTGTGGATTTTTGGTAAATGGTAATAATGGGCAATGCTCGGATTTTGTATTCTTAAGTAATCTTTTTCACTTTTATTAAGAATTTTTAAAGAAAAACCTTTGTCTATATGTTCAATATATGAATGCAAATAATTGGTGGTAGGATCTTTATGTAAAATTTTATAGTAATTTTTGTCATCCAAGATCCTGTTGGCCTCTTTGATGTAGTCCTCAAGATCCTGGATGACAATTCCACCGCCTTTATCGGCGTCACGAATAATGATGTTTGGATTGTTTTGCAAACCATAAATGGCTTTCTGATGGCTAAGAGTGGCATAATTTTTCTTGCGTTTTTTTGTGTGTAGAATCTTATCGAAGTCCTCCAGAACCATATTCTGGAATAGATCGATATATTCTCTTCCTACATTAGTTGGATTGAAATTAGATTTGTTTTTAACATCAGTGTGTAAAAATTCTTCAAAAAGATGCGTGGTGAGGTTATCTGTTTCTGCAAACAAACAAACTGTGTCGTTGTTAGATGGCATTGTATCAGTCAGAATTAGTTGTGTTTGAGAACTTTCAATTGGATTAGTTTTGAGTTTCTTATTCGCAAAATATTTTTGTAATGTTAATTTACGCGTGAAATTATTTAGGTCCACAAAAATATCAAACATTTTGGGAGTGTTTGGGGGGCAAAAGGATAGACCCTGTTTTAGTACTCTTTTCTCATGGATGGATAGTTCGTGTGATGACAGATTGTATATACTTTGATCTAATCTGGATAATTCCTTTTCCTTGGCGGCAAGGGCTCTACCTCTTGAGCCTCGTTTTCTGGCATATGAGGTCTTTTTCCTGCTCTTATCTGTGGACTTTCGATTCTCATATGTGAGCCTATCTCTAAAAAAGGGGAAGGGTTCTGACTGGTACTCGGACTGTCTGATAGTGGAATGTTGTCTCTATGGTCGGTTGATAGAATTCTAAACCTGTTAGGATGTTCATAATGTTCCTGATATGATTGATGGTGTGTGGAGCTATGATGTGCACTATGATTTGATGTGTTAGATTCCTGGTTAGAATGTTTAAAAGGGTTAGGATAATATGTATAGGAATCTGATCGTGGATAATAGTGATTCATTTTGTTTGCTGGCTCATCTTGGTAATTCTTGTAAGAGTTATCCCTTTTATTGTCTGACTCATGTTGATAGTTCCTATGATTGGCATTGGATATGTGATGTGTTTGTAATTTGTTTCTGTTATGTTGTTGTGTTTGATGAGTTTGATAAGATGTCTGGGCTCTAAATTGCTTATTTTGTTGTTTGTTCCTATTGAAATAGTATGAGTTGTTATGATACCCATTATAATGTTCATGTTGTGGTAAAGAATGTGATTTGTCTTGATATGTGCTTGAGTGCCTGTTGTTATGCCATTGGTTCCCATGGTTGGTGGTATTTGGATGTGTTTGTTGGTTGTAAGTATTTGTATGGTAGTGTGAATTCTTTTGTTTTTTGTGTTTTCCATATTGGACCAATTTCCATTCGTTCTGTGTATTCATATGCCCCATGTTGTTCTCTTGTGTCTCATTTTTGCGATTAAAAGAATAGACACAATTGTTAGTGTAATCTTCATGGTCCCTCTGTAATTTCTTATTTTTGGTATTAACTAAGTTTTCTTGGTATCTATCTGTTCTCTCATTAATATCTTTGTTTATTTTGTTATAATCAGGATTTTGTTGATATACTTTGAGATCTTTTTGTATTTTCTCTATATTGTTACTGCTCTGACTGTATAGTTTTCTCCTATGGTCTATTAGGATTTTAATTAAATTAAAAGAGCATTCACTTAGGGCATCATACCATCTTTTTAAGATCTCTGGATCGTCTTTGAATGAACAGTGTTTCAGTAGTCTTAGACCCCTGGGTATATATTTATTTTCTAAATATTTCTCCAAGGTGGTTAGATCCCACCAGTGTCTGTGCTCTTTGTTTATTTCTTCTTCTAATAGATAGAAAAGATCTCTCATAGGTATAATGTCATGGTTCTCAGATAGAGCTTCTATAACAGATATGTCTTTGGATAAATTAAATCCTAGACGTTTAGAACTTCTTTCTTCTTTGTATTGCATATTGACAGATAGGTAGAGTGAATAAAAAGTTGAATTTATAGTGTAATTTCTAATTCTTAGATTCAGTGAAAAGATTGTATTATCTTGTAGTTTCTAAACTTCAGTGAATATGATGAGTGCTCGTATGTGAATCAAACCTACTAAGATTTAAGGTGATGTGAGATGTTTACGTTTGATCCTGTTAATGATTCGTGAAGGGTGTGTCCCTGATTATTACCTTTTACTATTGCTTTTTCATAAATTCGTTTTTTATATATAAATTCATTGATTTGTTTATTGGGATGTGTTTGTGATAATGTAAAGTGTTTGTTTGGACAGGGATATCTGAACGAAGTGTGGGTGTGTCTTGGTGTGTCTGTTAACAGTGAATACCAATATAATTCTATGTGATTGGCGATGTGTCAATTCTTTAGTGTAAAATCTAAAAAAAGTGCGTGTATAAAGGAAGAAGATAGTGTATATATTAAGTGCTATAAAGAAAAATAGTGTGTAAAAAATAATATCAATGTGAAGGACGGTGTGTGAGTAATGACTTCGAAATGGATATTCTGAATCTAACTATAAAGGGTCAACTGGTTGTCAATAAATATTAGTGACCCGCTTGTGTATTTAATCTGATTGGAATTTTCCTAATGAGGTATGTCTGTTTAAGATGTGTGACAGCAATTATATTGAGAATGCAGCATGTATTATAATAATCACAACAACATTGGCAATACAATCTATAATGTTATAATTACAACAAAACCCTTACTGTCAGCAGCTGCCTTGGTTAACTCTCGCAACAAAGAAATCAGTCTGTGATATCCCAGAAGGGGATACAAAAAGGCGCGCTGTCAGATTTAAAAAAATGGGGGCGGGAAAAAGTGGGAGTAACAAAAAAATGCACCCAAACAAAAGATACAACGAGACTAAAAACAATGTGTTTTCCACAACAATGTAATGGTTATCAAAGATAAAATATCATGTCCCAAAAATGTTATTAAACAATGTTTTTGTCCATAGAACAAATTACTGCCGGACGTTTTCTGGCGGGGCAGCTCCTCTTGGTCCCAGAGAGCGGGGGTAACACTGTGGTAGGAATAAAAGAAAGAGGGCGCCAATAGTGTAATATTGTTTGTTTCAAAACGGAATTAAACACAAATATTGCGCTTACCAAAAAAAGATGCACTGAACTCTGACCAGTGCGATATCGCCTGCTGGCACTTTATTCAGCGGCCAGTATACTGTGTATAGGCAAATATTCTCCAGATGACCTTTGTATTTCTATGGATTCGACTCCAGGATATGTGAACCTTAGAAAATATAGAGGGAACTCCACATAGTGTAATATGTCTTTTCAAAGGGATGGAGGAAACATATAGTATGCTTACCAAAGGAAAAGGCACTGTACTGTGACCAGTGCAGTCTCGCCTGCTAGCACCTTAAACAGCGGCTAGTGTGCTGTGTGTTGGTGTATCCTCGCTGTTCTTTGGAGTATACAGCTCTCTGTAACTGTTTTTTCGGTTAATTTATATGATTGTCTAATAATGTTCAAATAATGTTAGAATTGTAACAGCTGGGGACACGATGTTGATATCTCAGCTGTAGTCTTTTAGATGTATCCATTGGTTATTTTCTAGTGACAACTTCCGGTTTTAATCAGTCAAATGTGTATATAATGTTACAATTTGAAGTGTATTTTATCTGCTTTATATCTGATGAAACGACCCGTAGCTGGTTGAGAAACGCGTCATTAAAGCCTTTTAAATTTTATTTGGAAGTTGTCCACCAATTTTTAATTAGTGCCGTTAAGTTTTAAACTACTTACAAAGAGTTACAACTATTATACATCCAGTTGTAACAATATAATAGACATTTCTTTACAAAGTTTAACGTGCACGGCTACAGCCTGAAGACACCATACAGAGAGCTGTATACTCCAAAGAACAGCGAGGATACACCAACACACAGCACACTAGCCGCTGGTCACAGTACAGTGCCTTTTCCTTTGGTAAGCATACTATATGTTTCCTCCATCCCTTTGAAAAGACATATTACACTATGTGGAGTTCCCTCTATATTTTCTAAGGTTCACATATCCTGGAGTCGAATCCATAGAAATACAAAGGTCATCTGGAGAATATTTGCCTATACACAGTATACTGGCCGCTGAATAAAGTGCCAGCAGGCGATATCGCACTGGTCAGAGTTCAGTGCATCTTTTTTTGGTAAGCGCAATATTTGTGTTTAATTCCGTTTTGAAACAAACAATATTACACTATTGGCGCCCTCTTTCTTTTATTCCAAATTTTAAATGTACCTCTAGCTCCCCTCTGAGGGTCCCCTAGTAGGTTTGCACGCTTTATTTGGAGAATATCACCACTTTTCCTTGAAGATTCTTAATACTATGGGATAATTGCCAACCACTATTTATTAATGTCACTATTTATTCAATATTATACATTTTTTCATATTTTTTCTTTTCATATGTTACACATTTTTTCACTTTTGTCTATTTCTGGCCAGATTTTTTACCCAGCACATTTTTTTGCAATTGACACTTTTTGGGAACTTTTTTAAACACAATTTACATATTTTTAATTTTAATTTTTTTATATTTTTACACATTTTTTTCAATATTTTGTGAAATTTGGATTTATCACAATATTCTTTATCACCCCTTGAAATTGATTCTTTTTTTGGAACTTACACATAATATATTTGGATACTACAATCCACACAACAGGATATAGTCATGGATACATCAGGACTTGGACATTAACTATTATCTGCTTGGACTGCATAATTTTCAACCAAGACTGTTTTTATATAGGTTAACCTATTAGGACATTCATACCATTGTTTTTAGTATTCTATTATCTTAGATTATATCTGTTTTTTACTTGTTTTTAAATGTACATGGATCCATGATTTATTTTTTTCAATTGTGAATTAAAATCAAAATTATATTTTTAACATACTCTTTATATATTTATACACATTAGTTGCCTCAGCCTTTGGGCACTCGCCTCATCTTCACACATATATTTGTCAACAAAGATTGGACCGGGACGAGGCAACATAGTGGTAAACCGATTACAAACCAATGGTTTCAAGAGGGAGACATGAAAAACATTGGAGATGCGCATTGCAGGAGGAAGATCAAGAGCCTAAGCCACAGGATTAACCAGTCAGAGTATTCGAAAAGGACCAACATAACGGGGAGCCAGTTTATTGGAAGGCACACGAAGGTTCAAGTTGCGGGAGGACAGCCAAACTCTCTCACCAACCTGGTAAGAAGGCGCGGGCAGACGCCTACGATCAGCCTGAAACTTTTGGCGCTGCATAGAATGATGAAGGCAATCCTGAATCTGCACCCACGTGGAACGGAGTTGCCGGAGATGCTACTCCAAAGCCGGAATACCCTGAGACATGAATAAATCGGGCAACAATGATGGTTGAAACCCATAATTTGCCATGAACGGGGATAACTTAGAGGAAGCATTAATAGCACTATTACGAGCAAACTCTGCCCAAGGTAACAGTTCAGACCAATTATTGTGGTGATCTGAGACATAGCAATGGAGGAACTGTTCCAGAGCTTGATTAGACCATTCCGCAGCCCCATTGGATTGAGGATGATATGCCGAGGAGAAGGAAAGCTGGATCCCCATTTGAGCACAAAAGGAATGCCAAAATCTGGAGACAAACTGGCTACCCCAGTCCAACACTATCTCCTTGGGTAACCCATATAAACGGAAGACCTCCCGGGCAAAAACTGAAGCAAGCTCCTGAGCGGTAGGCAACTTCTTCAAGGGAATGCAATGTGACATTTTAGAAAAATGGTCAGCCACCATACGGATAACAGTATTGCCATTGGAAACAGGGAGCTTGACAATGAAGTCCATGGAAAGATGTGTCCAAGGACGCTCACCATTAGCAATAGGTTGAAGAAGACCCACAGGAAGACATCGAGGAGTCTTATTATGTGCAAAAACTGAGCAGGAGGCAACATTTGAGCTTTACCTTTGAAATGAATTGTGTACAAATCAACTTTCTGGACTTGATTTTGAAAGGAACTGATGGACACAATGTATTGATGAGGGTATACCGTAAGCCCATATCAGGCATACCTTGTTGCACGGCAATAGTAGCCATCCAAAGCAAATTAGATTTGCAGTTGCAAAAGGGCAATTTTACAAGGCTTAAGAGGAATTGTTCCAGTCAAGCAGATTTTGAAAGGGAAGCTAATACACTCACAGGAAGGTTAAGGGAGAGAAAATATCCTTTACATGACATAATGAGAGCCAGGAAGTCAGTGGAACATACAGAAAGAAAGGTCTTGTTACAGGATAAACCAAAAGTAACAGCCCCCAAAACATCTCAGGGAGTATATTTTGTAACTGAACCCAGTGCACAATAACAGAAAGTTTGTGGGATAGTCAAGAGACACTCTCCACTCCTAGCGGCTGATGAGAGACTGGTGAAAACCGTCAAAATTGGGCATTAAATGCTCATATAAGAAAAGCAGCACATTAGGTAGTATTCTGACACCCACTGAACTCAAAAAGATTAAGAATAGCAGTAGTTCTTGGTTGAGACATGTCGGCATTTATAAATGTGGCAGCAGACGCTGCAAACCTTGTGACTATGTACAGATCACCAAAAGTTTTGTTTCTTCAGTCACTGGTCAAAGTTTTGACATGCAGACATGTATCAACTGTACTGCTAGTAATGTCATTTATCTCATCACCTGCATACAGTGCAATTTGCAATATGTAGGTCTCACATCCAGAGATATGAAATCCAGAATAAGGGATCACCTGTCCACCTTTAATGTAGGGAAAGCGACAACACCCCTGGTGCAACATTTTAATGACAAACATGAAAACAATCTGAATTCGTTCAGATGGTGTATAATTGAAAAAGTAGTGCTTTCCAGCAGAGGTGGCAATTTGGATCAACTACTGGCTAAGAGGGAGGTCTTTTGGATGTTTAAATTAGATACTAGGATAACCAAAGGCCTCAACTCCAAATTTGACCTAATAAATTATTGGGAATAATTTATATACCACACCGATATTATTATCATTATCATTTTCTAGTAGTGGTTTCTATGTATTTTTCCCTCATTTTCCCACACACAATTCAATTTATTTAGTGTTTCCATGCATTCATACTCAATATCTTTATCAAATATTCAATCATTAATATTTAATATCTATTCCAGCTTTTTCATGTTGGTATACAGAGTACATGCATTTGTAATGTAATTTATTTGTATAAGTGCAACCTTATGAATTCTGGGGTTTTTTTTGTCCTTTTGTCTTTTTTTTTTCTTATATTTTTTTTTGATGTATCATTTAGAGTTCTGTGTGTGTGTGTGTGTGTGTGTGTATATATATATATATATATATCTCATTATACATTTATACCTTTTTGTAGTATTGCAATGAACTTTGAAATTGTATCCAATGAATTTATATATATATGTATTTTTTTTTTTCCTTGCCACTATTGGCTATTTGATCACTATTCCCCTTTATATAAAAATGTTTCTCTTTTTACGTACTAGTTCGATTTACACTTAATTCAGCAGGCGTGTCTTTGATTTTATTATCAATCAGATTTGTGCATGTATTTTAAATTACTTGTAAGGCACAGCACCTACAGGCTATGACTACGGCTAACCAGTTGAAACGCATAAGCCCAGGTGCTGTGTCTGCTATGTGTCTATGTTGGAGGTTCCGTGTATATTTTTTAAAACAAATTCATTAAAACATATATATTTTTTATTCTACTAAGGAGAATCCAGCCCTTTCTTTATTTCCTACAATGTATCCAGTTCTATTGGATTGCTCCTAGAAGAGTTCCGTGTACCTCCTGTTGGATTGGCTTGACCCCTCCCCCCAACGTTTACAGTGGATTGTCCGAGTGAACAACAGAACGAGTGTATCGCTCAAGAAGTAGGACCTCCGTGACTGAGGTGTTGTTACCTTAGTTGAACCCACCCGAATTGGTGAGAGCCGGTCAGATGAGCTGTTGATTTCGGTGTTCCAGACTCTCCCCGAATGCCTAGGTGGTAAGTGTGTCAGAGCAAATGTGCTGAACCAAGGAGGAGCAATCTTCGTGGCTGAGACATGTTTACCTCAGCCGAAGAATGCCAGGACAGGTGAGAGAGGCGATTAGCCACTGTTTCCAGTATTCCAGCTCCCCTTTAATTGTTTACAGTGCAATACAGCTGAACACTCACACTTGGCTATAGCGGAGTTTATCATCTGAGTACATATTGGATAAAGTTTAGATTGAATATTCAATTGACACAGGGTGTGAGAGGTTAATGCAGCCACTGGGCACCTAATAGGGTGTATTCACAGTTACAGTGAATTAGGAGTACTAATTATCCCTCCAACTCTCTTGCTTTCCTATTACAGGAGGCAACATATGCAGCAACATCAGAACGAAGACCTGGCCACCAGAATTGTCGAGTGACAGACCAAATAATTTGGTTCTTGCCTGGGTGACCTGCGGCTTTAGGATACTGGTAAGTGTTTAAAAGTTTAGTTCGAAGATTCTCAGGAACAAAACACTTACCACTAGGTTCCTCAGGAGGTGCATTGGTTTGGGCAGCCAGGATCTCCTCCCCCAAGGGCGAAGTCAAATTAGTATGTATGGTAGCCAAAATATGGTCAGGAGGTATAACTGGAGTAGGTACAGACTCCTCCTTGGACAGAGGCAAAAATTGTTGAGAGAGGGCATCAGCCCTAACATTCTTACTACTAGGCAGAAGGGAGACCACAAAATTAAACCAAGACAAAAATAGCGCCCATCTGGCCTGTCGGGGTGACAAACGTTTTGCTTCAGAAAGATAAGTTAAATTCTTGTGGTCAGTAAGAATGAGCACTGGCACACTAGTGCCCTCGAGAAGATGCCTCCATTCCTTGAGTGCCAAAATTATAGCCAGTAATTCCCTGTCGCCAATTTCATAATTGCTCTCCGCTGGAGACAATTTCTTAGAGAAGAAACCACATGGATGCAAGGAACTGTCAGGAGTAGGACGTTGAGACAAGAGGGCACCTACTCCAGTCTCAGATGCATTGACTTCAAGAACGAAAGGCAGGAAAGGGTTAGGATGAGCCAGAACTGGAGCGGCAGCAAAGGCAGTCTTAAGACTATCAAAGGTCTTAATAGCATTAGGTGACCAATGGAGTGGATCATTCTCTTTATGGTCCAATAGTTGCTTTCAAAACGATCAATGAGGATCACCAGGCGATTTTTAGTTTATATAAAACTTCACTTTTATTATAGCTTGTTAGCTCACATTTAAAATCTTGTATATAGTATCAACATGAAACAGATAGATCAGCTTTCTCCAGCTTATGCGTTTCGGCGACAGCCGTAATCATAGCATGAGAAAGTAACATACACAGTACACTTTTAAAATACCCACCACCATTTGACTGGATAATCTAAAAACAGGTAACTGACTATCTGATTGGATGTTGTTTCTAACACTCACAAATCTGTTTCAATCTGTTGAACTTGAGGTCTTACTATTAACCCTAGAGGTGCGGATTCAAATGATATACAAATTAAATTCTTGTATGCTTAATCGGCATTCACTCTAAAGTTGCCAAACTTTTGGTTGCATTTGCCATGCTGATTTAATCCCTTCCTTTCAACTTGTTACGTTTCATAACAAAAATACGACAAAAGCACAATCCCTTGGAGTAGAAATGCAGGCAGTGAGAAATATAAATGTTAAAAGTCAATTTATTTTACTTGCGTTAAAAACATTAACAGCACAGATCACAGAGTCGACAGCTGACGCGTTTCCTGCCTTACTGGCATATATAAAGAACAAGTATAGAGTGAGTGCACCTGGTGAGTGTTTATATTGAAGATTAGGTTTTTTAAACCATGCTCAGTACCCTACAAGTGTGACAGTACTTCCTTCAAACGACTGTCTAAGAATAAAGTATGAAATAACCAAGGTGAGGGAGCTAATGGTGTAGTTAATAGTGTTGTATGTCACAGTGTAACACAAATAAAATAATTATGCTTATAAAGATGCTTATAAGAATAAAAGTATTTATTTTAAAACACTTTAAAACATGTTAAATATAAGTATAGAGCTCTAATACATTAAAACATTGTAAACAATATACATGGTACAATTTTGTAAGGACAATATTGGAGGATAAAAAGCAGTTTGCTCTGATTTTGTATTCTTTGTGCTTTTGTAATTTGAGTCGTCTCGTTTATGGCATAAAAGTTTTTGTGGTTTTGTTATTCTGGTACTCACGTTTTTGTCCTGAATGTTAAAAAACTTTTTAAATAGCTTTTTGGTGCCAAAATAAAACCGTTGAAAAGGCAATGTGTGTATAGAGTGGAAACAGCCTTCTGTTTTGATGATACTTATTTAAATATCCTAAGGCTTTGGTTGACAACAAATGTAACAAGTTGTACAGCAGATGTATAGAGTTGTTTCTGTTTCTAATGGTTTCTTTTGTTAGGAGTTACAAAGTCTTTATGGAGGGTGATACAATATATACCTCCTATTGATGTGCTAAATTTCTTAGCCGTTGTCCTAGCTGGAATGATGCTTGAAAGTTCCTCGATGTTTTGCAGGAGTTCAAGTAGATGTATCCGTTGGTCTCTGAGACTGTTTACCCTATTTAGTTTGCTGGTTGATGTTCAGGGTTTGCAGGAGTCTCTAAGAGGCTTGCAGCGTTTGTAGATTATTCTGTCTGTAGTCCGATACTGAATTTGGAGTTCAAGTAGATTTTGAGGCTTGTGACATATTATCTGTCTGTTGAAGTCTCCTAATGCGTATTGCTTCTTGTGCGCTTAAGATTCCAAGCGCTAGATGTAGTTGGTTCCGTTGAAAGAAAGATAGTTCAATTCCCACAGTGTGGGCATATAGTGTCAGAGAGGGTGCACACTCAGATGGGCAGATCTACGCGTTTCGGCGGATGCCTTTATCAAGATGCCTCTGAGAGTGTTCGCGGTCATATTTAAAAAGGGGTAAGTAAGTCCTGATTGGTTGATTAAAGGTTCTTTGTTAACCAATCCCTGCACAGATTTTTGAGCAGTGCGTTAAATTACATTTTCGGCTTGTCAGGATTTATTAATAAAAACGTCAAATTGATTGATATTTTGGTTCAAACATTTTGTCAACTATAACTACTAATAAAATTTAATAATTGATCTGTTGATATGTTTGTTTGTGTGTGCGCCCTCAAAAAATTAATAGCGGTTAATAATTTTTGAGTAACAGTTTTGTTTGAGATGAAAAAAAAGGGGGATAAGATATATGTGATAACTTGGATTTAGGGGTGATCACTATGATACCTTTATTTGTAATTATTTTGTAAATTTTGTAGCAAAATACTGTTTAAATATATATTTTTTTTAAATATTTTTTGTTTATGTTATATACGGTTTTGGGCTGTCTAGTCTATATGTAACATTTTTAAATATTTATAAATGCTGATATTTAAATAGTGTATCTCACTTGAAATGTCTATATATGTGAATTTGGATTTATCATAAATTTGTTGAAAGTTTAGGACACAGGATTTAATCAGAAAGTTTAAATCAGAAAGTTTAAATCAAACTCCATATTCAATCCATGTGGATATAAAGTTTTAAAGGAGTAGATGTACTCCGCTTCTTTTCTAAGTAGGAGGTTTTCTAGATTGCCATCTCTAGGATTAAGGAAAACTTTTTTGACTCCCCAAAATTTCATGTGGTGGATATTGCCATCATGATATTCAGTAAAATGTTTATATAGATTAGTGTTAATTGATTTATGTTCGATATGATGAAGGTGCTCTCTTATGCGGTCTCTGAGCATACGGCTAGTTTGGCCAAAGTATTGATAACCACATAAACATTGTATGCAATAAATTACATTCTTATCTGAACATCGTATGATTTCTTTGATGTTAATATATTGATTGTTATTAGTTGATTTTATGGTTTTCATCTTGCTACTATGTTTACAGGATTTACAGGATATACAAGGAAAATAGCCTTCAACTTTTTCTTTGTTGAGATCAATTGTGTTGGAATTGTGAGTTTCCTTATTTTTAAATTCACTTGGTGATAATATGTTTTTCAGATTTTTTGCTTTCTTAAAAATGATGTCTGGATAATTTTTCAATCTATGTCCCAAAATGTGGTCCTTTTTTATATAGTGCCAGTGTTTGTTTAGAATCTTTTTAATTTCATGATGTTGTGAATTGAATTGTGTTATGAAAGGTATAAATAAAGGATCGTTTCTTTTTTGGTTAAGTTCTGATTTTTGTTTTGGTGCAAGTATCAAATTTCTATCCATTTCTTTTACCTCTAATTGTGTTTTATCTAAAGATTGGATGTTATATCTTTTTTCAATGAATCTTTGTTTTAAAGTTTCAGATTGAGTAGAGTATTGATTAATGTCTGAACAATTTTTCCTGATTCTGGTAAATTGATTTTTGGGGATGTTTGTTTTCCATTTATTTAGGGGATATTTGTTTTTTGGGGTAAAAAGCTGTCACCTAAATAAATGGAAAACAAACATCCCCAAAAATCAATTTACCAGAATCAGGAAAAATTGTTCAGACATTAATCAATACTCTACTCAATCTGAAACTTTAAAACAAAGATTCATTGAAAAAAGATATAACATCCAATCTTTAGATAAAACACAATTAGAGGTAAAAGAAATGGATAGAAATTTGATACTTGCACCAAAACAAAAATCAGAACTTAACCAAAAAAGAAACGATCCTTTATTTATACCTTTCATAACACAATTCAATTCACAACATCATGAAATTAAAAAGATTCTAAACAAACACTGGCACTATATAAAAAAGGACCAAATTTTGGGACATAGATTGAAAAATTATCCAGACATCATTTTTAAGAAAGCAAAAAATCTGAAAAACATATTATCACCAAGTGAATTTAAAAATAAGGAAACTCACAATTCCAACACAATTGATCTCAACAAAGAAAAAGTTGAAGGCTATTTTCCTTGTATATCCTGTAAATCCTGTAAACATAGTAGCAAGATCAAAACCATAAAATCAACTAATAACAATCAATATATTAACATCAAAGAAATCATACGATGTTCAGATAAGAATGTAATTTATTGCATACAATGTTTATGTGGTTATCAATACTTTGGCCAAACTAGCCGTATGCTCAGAGACCGCATAAGAGAGCACCTTCATCATATCGAACATAAATCAATTAACACTAATCTATATAAACATTTTACTGAATATCATGATGGCAATATCCACCACATGAAATTTTGGGGAGTCAAAAAAGTTTTCCTTAATCCTAGAGGTGGCAATCTAGAAAACCTCCTACTTAGAAAAGAAGCGGAGTATATCTACTCCTTTAAAACTTTATATCCACATGGATTGAATATGGAGTTTGATTTAAACTTTCTGATTTAAACTTTCTGATTAAATCCTGTGTCCTAAACTTTCAACAAATTTATGATAAATCCAAATTCACATATATAGACATTTCAAGTGAGATACACTATTTAAATATCAGCATTTATAAATATTTAAAAATGTTACATATAGACTAGACAGCCCAAAACCGTATATAACATAAACAAAAAATATTTAAAAAAAAAAAAATATTTAAACAGTATTTTGCTACAAAATTTACAAAATAATTACAAATAAAGGTATCATAGTGATCACCCCTAAATCCAAGTTATCACATATATCTTATCCCCCTTTTTTTTCATCTCAAACAAAACTGTTACTCAAAAATTATTAACCGCTATTAATTTTTTGAGGGCGCACACACAAACAAGCATATCAACAGATCAATTATTAAATTTTATTAGTAGTTATAGTTGACAAAATGTTTGAACCAAAATATCAATCAATTTGACGTTTTTATTAATAAATCCTGAAAAAGCCGAAAATGTAATTTAACGCACTGCTCAAAAATCTGTGCAGGGATTGGTTAACAAAGAACCTTTAATCAACCAATCAGGACTTACTTACCCCTTTTTAAATATGACCGCGAACACTCTCAGAGGCATCTTGATAAAGGCATCCGCCGAAACGCGTAGATCTGCCCATCTGAGTGTGCACCCTCTCTGACACTATATGCCCACACTGTGGGAATTGAACTATCTTTCTTTCAACGGAACCAACTACATCTAGCGCTTGGAATCTTAAGCGCACAAGAAGCAATATGCATTAGGAGACTTCAACAGACAGATAATATGTCACAAGCCTCAAAATCTACTTGAACTCCAAATTCGTGTATCGGACTACAGACAGAATAATCTACAAACGCTCCAAGCCTCTTAGAGACTCCTCCAAACCCTAAACATCAACAGGCAAACTAAATAGGGTAAACAGTCTCAGAGACCAACGGATACATCTACTTGAACTCCTGCAAAACATCGAGGAACTTTCAAGCATCATTCCAGCTAGGACAACGGCTAAGAAATTTAGCACATCAATAGGAGGTATACATTGTATCACCCTCCATAAAGACTTTGTAACTCCTAACAAAAGAAACCATTAGAAACAGAAACAACTCTATACATCTGCTGTACAACTTGTTACATTTGTTGTCAACCAAAGCCTTAGGATATTTAAATAAGTATCATCAAAACAGAAGGCTGTTTCCACTCTATACACACATTGCCTTTTCAACGGTTTTATTTTGGCACCGAAAAGCTATTTAAAAAGTTTTTTAACATTCAGGACAAAAACGTGAGTACCAGAATAACAAAACCACAAAAACTTTTATGCCATAAAGGAGACGACTCAAATTACAAAAGCACAAAGAATACAAAATCAGAGCAAACTGCTTTTTATCCTCCAATATTGTCCTTACAAAATTGTACCATGTATATTGTTTAAAATGTTTTAGGGCTCCATGTACTAAGCAGTCAGCGAGCTACCCGCAACAAATCTCGCGTCAAAACTCGCAAACTGATATGTACAAAGTCGTCAACTATGTTCAAACTCGCATCTTTAAAATTACGAGCGTACTTATCCGCCAAACCTCGCTACCTCTCCATTTTTCACTGTAATTAGACACATTTGACCACCAACTCGCCAAAAACGAATGTACTAAAAAATCTATTTGTCCGCTCGCTACAATTTCCGCTCCCATCTCGTTATTTTTGCCTCGCCACCTTTTAGGTGGCGGGCAAGGTACTAAACAATAGGAAAGTCAATCTAGACGCCAGTCTAGACATAGATAAAAGGCAGTAATATCAGCATTGTACAGCATAACTGGCGTCTAATTTGTCTCTCATTTCCATGTACATAAATTGCGCCAAATTTGTCGACTGTAATTAAAGAGTAATCTATATTTTAAATTTGTATTGTATAGTTGTCAATCTTTATAATTATTTTTATATTAATATTTATATATTATCAGATCCAGATGAAGCCATATCCAAATTGTAAATAAATATTACAAAAATAACGCTCTGTTGTCACTCTTCAAAAATTTTTGAACAATAATAAAGTTGTTTAGATAAGTTGAACTTTTATAGGAGCAAAATTCTATTCCCGCGACTACTATGATGTTCGTGACACCTTGCATGTCACGTGTTAATAATTGGCCAGACAATTCAACTGAAAGTTAAGTACATCAGCTTAGTCGCTTAGAGCGAGGCGTCAAATTTATCAATAATCCGCCACTGCTCGCGGCGGGCTAGACTTGTCTATTTATTGGGGGATTATTAGTACATAGTGACAGCGGACACCATTTCGCCCGCGGCGAGTAACGGCGAGTTTATCCGCGTCTAAAATGACGGATGAATTGACGGCTTAGTACATGGAGCCCTTAAAGTATTAGAGCTCTGCCTTACTGGCAGTTCGTCAGAGCTAAAGACTGAGTCTCCAGCAGCTGCTTTAATCAGAGGTGAGTTACCTGTATAACCAGGCTAACACAGGTAAAACTGCAAGTTAACTATTAGTTAACCTGACTTACAGCACAAATGTTAACTGCCACAATGTAACTCTATTAAAACATTACTACATAAAGACACATTTTAAAATAATAAATTTAAACAAA
Organism: Bombina bombina; assembly: GCF_027579735.1. Classification (NCBI taxonomy): domain Eukaryota; kingdom Metazoa; phylum Chordata; class Amphibia; order Anura; family Bombinatoridae; genus Bombina; species Bombina bombina. Next base: position 43,511,156 of record NC_069503.1, read on the forward strand.
TCTAGAACTGGCAATATTGTGATATATCAACACTCTCAATGGATAATTTGGTCAAAGAGTATAAAAATAAGCACAACATGTATTACAGTGAACAAAGTACGATATAGCGCACAACAGTATACATAAGATAAATGCAAATAATATTTCACTTTATAACAATGTAAAGAAAATGTCATGCTGGAATCTCTCATTAGAGAAGGGAACCAGAACGAGAGCAAATTCAGTGCAATTTCCAGGTGGAACGTAGGAAAAAGTTTAAAGCAATACCAAGTGTGAGCTAGCTGAACCATGTATAATAAAGCGTATAAAACTCAGTATGAAGTGCAACTATGTAAAGGATAAAGCGAAATAATATCTAGGAGTAACTAGAACACCTATCAAACCTTTTATCTATCAATAAACAGCTTTACATCACTTATTTTATTCATTCCTAATGGAAAACCTGTTTTCAATGTGTGTATCCAAAAGATTTCTTTCCTACTTAGGGCTTGATATCTATCACCCCCTCTCACCCCCAGGGATACTTGTTCTATACCCTGAAATTTGAAATGATCGAATCTATTTGGATGTGTAAAAAAAAAGAAAATGTTTTGCAACAGGGGTTTTGGGAACATCTGCCTCTATTGATAAGAGGTGCTCCCTGATTCTATCTTTGAGATTCCTGGAAGTAAGGCCTGTATATTGAAATTTACAGAAAGTACAAGTTATAAGGTAAATAGTATAAATAGAATTACAATTTAACCGTTCCTTAATTCTGTAAATGTTGCCAGTATTGGTTGAGGTGAAACTATCTCCTACTAAAGCATAGTTACAACATTTACAGGGTCTGCCCCCACATTTGTAAAAACCTGGGTCCTTACTCAGCCAATTGGATTTTTTCAAACAATTAGAAGATACATTGGAGCTGAAATTTTTTCGAACTCTATCTCCTATGGTATCAGATCTCCGTGAAATAAAGTTGCAGTTGTTAGATATCGAAATTAAGTCAACATCTCTTTCTAAGAGGGGCATTCTCATTTTAATAATATTACAGATTTCATCATATTGCCTGCTGTATTTGGTAATAAAATTTACACCTCTTTGTTGGCGATTATGATATGTTTGGTCTCTCTGGTTTTTGTCCCTCAATCGACTATCTCTTTCAAAGCTAGATACTGATAGGGATATTTCTTTTAGTTCCTCTAACTTATAGCCCCTATCCACTAGTCTAGAAGTTAAGTCATTGGCATGTATCCAATAATCTTGCAGACTAGTGCAGTTTTTCCTACGTTCCACCTGGAAATTGCACTGAATTTGCTCTCTTTCTGGTTCCCTTCTCTAATGAGAGATTCCAGCATGACATTTTCTTTACAGTGTTATAAAGTGAAATATTATTTGCATTTATCTTATGTATACTGTTGTGCGCTATATCGTACTTTGTTCACTGTAATACATGTTGTGCTTATTTTTATACTCTTTGACCAAATTATCCATTGAGAGTGTTGATATATCACAATATTGCCAGTTCTAGATTTGTTTAAATTTATTATTTTAAAATGTGTCTTTATGTAGTAATGTTTTAATAGAGTTACATTGTGGCAGTTAACATTTGTGCTGTAAGTCAGGTTAACTAATAGTTAACTTGCAGTTTTACCTGTGTTAGCCAATGATTGGTTAAACAGGTAACTCACCTCTGATTAAAGCAGCTGCTGGAGACTCAGACTTTAGCTCTGATGAACTGCCAGTAAGGCAGGAAACGCGTCAGCTGTGGACTCTGTGATCTGTGCTGTTAATGTCTTTAACGCAAGTAAAATAAATTGACTTTTAACATTTATATCTCTCACTGCCTGCATTTCTACTCCAAGCATTGTGCTTTTGTCGTATTTTTGCTATTGTCTGCTCGGTAAGGGTTTTTGGAGAGCCCCAGCAATCCCAGGAGTGAGACAGCTCACAGCGGAACATTTACCTGCTGTGATCACGGAGGGCGTGAACCGCAACTGCACTGTGATTATATGGAACAGCGCTGTCTAGGTGAGCCCAGTGTTTGAACCACTTATACATATATATTATACTGACTTTCACAACCAAGGTGCATCATCTGAAAGCGGTAAGCCTTCCTTCATATTGATGAGTGGGGATATTGTTGTTTGCTATTTACAACTTCAACCTTGTGATATCCGCTATTTGTGGGACCCTAGCTTAGGGTAGTATCGCAAATAATATACATCTTTTATATTCCGAAATTGGAAGCCACCAAGCATTTTGTGAATAGGTTTCATAACATGCAATTTCCCAATTTTAACATGATCTCTTGTTTGCGAGTTGGGGATTTTTTTATGTAGCTTCAGCTAACTTTTATTTATCTATTTATTTATTAGTTATTCTTTCGATTATGCACTTGGAATTATTAAGTTAACTATTATTAACATACTTTGATATCATTCGATTTGTCCATTATTAAACTTTATTTGTTAAACTCATAGTTAAAAACATGGAGGACGGTTACTTAAATCCTTTTATTTCATTTGGACTTTTGTATATATATGATGTTACCAACGTATACAAACTAACTCATGTATCATATTCGGCCATTGAATTACTTTGTTGCATATGAACCTGTTACTGATAAATTTATACTCGCTTTATTCATCACATTATTGTGTTTCCTGATTGGTATACTGATGCAAACTAAATATCCTATGGATACCTCCAAATACATTGTTTTCCCTTTTTAATTATAGACTCAAAATTGTCTTAAATGGTGAGATGTCTGGAACATTAATGACTTGTTATCTTGGGGTAAAATATTACTTTATATTTCCATTATATCTACATAATATTTGATAATGTTTTTCCTCACTCTGATGTAAGCTTATTTTTGCCAGAAATTTATTAGGTCAAATTCTGAATTCAATCCTAGAGGTATTCTGGTTTTCAACTTGTGTATCCAGAATACCTCTCTTAGGGCCAGAAAATTCTCCCTATCTCTATTTCCTTTCTTGGGTTTCTCTATAATTGTCCACCTTAGAGAGCTGGGATCACTATGGTGTTTTGTTTTAAAGTGTTGGACCAATGGTGTAGTTAAGGTGCCAGCTTTAATATTAGAAACATGCTCTCTTATCCTTTCACAAACTTCTCTTGTCGTGAGCCCGACGTACTGTATGTCACAATTTATGCAAGTGAGTAAGTAAATTGCATTGCTCTCTCTACATTTCAGACACATTCTATGGTTATATGTTTGCCCTGTGACTGAACACCTAAATTGATTTCCTGTTTGTAAGAACTCGCATGCTTTGCAAGTAACATTGCTGCAATGAAATGTACCTTTAAATGTTAGCCATGAGCTTCTTTGGCCTTCTGTATTTCTTAGGAGTGTGGGTGCTATTCTGTTTCCTATTGAGATGCCTTTCTTAAAAGAAAACCTGCATCCTTGTCTTGCCACTTCTGCCAGTTTATCATCAGCCTGTAACATAGGCAAATGTTTCTGTATGATATTACAGATTTCATGAAATTGGTTACTATACTGGGTAACAAAGTTGACCCTGTCATCTTTTGTAGCCTGTTTTTTGTCTGTTTTGTCTTTAAGTAAGTTTGTTCTTTCAATTTTTGACACTGTATCCTTACTCTTTTGTATTAACCTATTTGAGTATCCTCTGTTTTTCAATTTAGTTGTTAGAACTTGTGCATGTTTCTCAAATAGGGTATCAGTGCTACAGTTTCTTTTTGGATGGTTACTTTTTCCATGCAACAGAGTGTTACCTGCTATTGGTTTAGTATATACCTCTGTCTCTACAAGTCCTTCTGCCATTCCTCTCAATTGAACATCTAGATAATGTATTTCTTGTTTTGCCCATTCAAATGTAAATTTTATACCTACATTATTTTTATTTAGTAATGAGACAAATTCTTCGGCACTTTTGTGATCACCATTCCAAATACATATGAGATCATCAATGAAGCGTCGGTAGTACACTATCCTTTTTCGGAGGGGGTCTCGACACTCATAGATGTGGGACAGCTCCCACCAACCCATAAACAGGTTGGCATAGGAGGGGGCAAATTTTGCCCCCATAGCTGTCCCACATCTCTGAAGGTAGAAAACCCCCTCAAAAGAAAAATAGTTATGTGTGAGGAGGTAATTTGTGACCTCTAAGATGTAATTACAAAAGACTTCATCCTGTCCAGCTAACCTGCTAATGAAAAACTTTATGGCTTTAAGACCCATATCATGAGGTATAGATGAGTACAATGCTTGTACATCAATAGTAAGCCAGCTGTATCTCTCTTGGTCCCATTTGATCTTTTCTAACGCTTTCAATAATTGCTTTGTGTCATGTAAATAGCTGTTTAATTTTCTCACCAATGGTTGAAAGATCTCATCTAACCATTGTGACAGGTGTTCATTTAATGAACCTATTCCACTAATGATCGGTCTACCAGTCATATTTTCTATTCCTTTGTGTATTTTTGGAAGTAGATTGAAATGGGGTATGACCGGATTTTCTACTAACAGGAATTCCTTAGTGTCTCTATCAAAGTACCCATTTTCAAAACCGTCATCAATTAGATGACTCAATTCTCGTTTATATTTTCTTGTGGGATCAGAAGTAAGTGTTTCATACTGGTTAGTGTCTCTCAATTGCCTGTGTGCTTCCTGTATAAATTGTGTTTTGTCAAGGACCACAATAGAACCCCCCTTGTCAGCATTTCTTATAGTTAATTCATGATTTTCACTCAATTTGTTAATTGCACAACTCAATTCTTTATTAAGATTAGTAATTTTGTTATTTACAGTGTATGCTAATTTATTTAGATCTTGTTCTACCCTCTGTTGGAATTTCTCTAATATAGTCCCCCTACTTTGGATTGGATAGAAACGTGAGGGGTTTCGTAACTTAGGAACCAAGGTTAGGGGTGAACTCTCATCTATACTTAAACCACTTTCTGCTTGTAAGCTTTCCAGTGCAGCCAAATCACATGCTTCACCAAAAGAAAGATTGTCTTTATCTACTTCGGAATTTACCGAACTTTGTCTGGTGTCTGTTGCCTCAGCATTGTGATTGGCTGTGCTGGAAGGATCCACATTAAAAAAAATTTTGAGTGTGAAGTTTCTTATTAATTTATTTATATCCAAAAGAGTGTGGAACAGGTTAAAATTCTCAGATGGTACAAAATTTAAGCCTAATTCCAAAACCTTCTCCTCATTTTCTGTCAATGTGTGTGTAGAGAGGTTAACAATAGTATTTAGTTGTACTTTGTGAGTCCCCTGCCTCTCCTGGTAGGGTATCTGTCTTGTCTGAAATTTTCTTTGCCTCTCCCCCCCCCCTTCTGGTCTTACAGGGGGGTTGGAAAAAACTTGTGTTACTTCTTTATATTCTGAATCTTTGAGGATCTCCTGTATATTGGGATTGCTGTTAGGCCCTATATTGGGGTCAACGTAATGTCTACTGGTCTCTCCTGAGCTAGTCTGACTCAGTGTGCCTGCAGTATCTTTGGGTCTCACTACTCTTGTCATTGTCATTAACTCTTCCTCCCCTGAGGAGGCTCCTTCCCCTGAGAAGTCTGATTCAGATTCACTTTCACTAAAAGTAACTGTCTTTGAGTCATGAGTTTCCTGTGGGAGGAGCGTGAGGAAGGTGGTGTACGCTCAAGCTCACCTGTGTGGAGCAGTAACAGCTCTAAGCTCCCAAGCCACAGAGCCTTTTTTCGGGGGTGAATGTTTTATGCCCTGCCTAAGGAAGAATGTGGCGTATGGTAACTCTCTAATCCCTAAAGGCTGAATGGGAACAGCCATTGCTGGTACACTCAAGCCTCTATTTGCTAGCCTCTAAAAGAACTGTAGCTGAAATACGTCTGTACAAACGCTGGGCTGACTCTATAACGACGGGCTGGAGTTCGAGGTCAAGGAGCCTGGAGAGTACAAAGCATGCTATGAATAGCTGAACGGGAAGGACGCTGCTTAGGAAGAGAGGTATCTCAACCGGAACAGCCCAAGTTCAGCAGCGGACGCAAGCTCTCCAGGTGAAGAAAAAAGAGCCTGAGAAAAATCGGAGGGTATATGTTTGTACCTGAGAAGTGAAAGTGGCCGGAGAGTCTCGATACAGACATCTGGAGACTGCATCTGGAGATCGCGTCCCCCCCTTCGATAAGCCGGCGAACGGCTCTGACGTCACACTACAGCGCTAGAAGCTGGGCAGGTCGGAAGTGTGTGACGGTGCTGAAAGCGGCAAGAGAAACAGAGATAGCTCCGAGATAGGAGAACACCGGAGATACATCGTATCTACGCCGTGAAGACGAAGGGGGGGTAAGTACAGCAGGTTTCGTACTTCTGGGGATCATACAAAGCCTAAAAGTTGCAGATAGTACCGGATGAGCTTAAATGGAGATTGGCACTGCGGGTAAAATGGCAGACAGATAAAAGCCCGTATTGATGAACTTGTCTCTCTCATTTCTCCTTTACGTACTGCACATTGAGCTCAGTGGTGGCCTGTTGAAATAAAGATAAGCAGACCCTTTTAGGTGACTTGAAGAGCTGTAAATCATTGGGCAAGGCTTATAGTTATACGCTGAGTGAAACATATATTTTAACAGCAGGCTGGATAGACGGCCGGGTAATCCTTTTCTTTTTTGCTTCCCCTCCCCCTAAGCTCAAGGAAGTAATATTAAGGGGGTAACTTGGAAGGACGGTTAAAGGGAACAGATCCTGTTATCAGGAGATTCCCAAGCTTAATAGAACTGGCTTAAACAAAGTGGACATAATGTTTGGCAGCTGGCTCTGGCTGCTTTTTGCTGGACTGTTAGGATACATGAAATCATATGTCTAAATGTGCAACTTCTTATAATAGTATTCAAAGCCATTTTTTGATAGCTTGTAGAAATAAGAGGTATTAGGCAGCATGCTGCAGATTAGTAATTCATGAGAACAAGCTAGATTAAAACAGGCTAAGATGGAATAAATATATCAGAATAGCCAGGTTCACAGCTATGGGCAACTTTGCATAATAATTTTGACAAATCAAGGGGCTATTTGGTACGTTAAATGTGCAAAAGATATGTGTGAATTGTTTTATTTTGAATTGTTTTATTTTTTTCACAGGGTGCTAAAAAGAAAAACAAACAAGAAAAAAGGTGTTTGATATGACAAATCCCTATATTCTGGGCTAGCTCTGGTGATTATATCAGAACTCTTAGGTTTTCTCAAAAAGTGTTAATGCGGTGAAAGGCTGCATGAATAATTTAATATGTGGTCCCAGTAGTAAGCTGAAAAAGTGTCCTTGAAAAAGGGTGTATGATCTGCTAAGTCTTCATATCAGGTGTTCTTGATGTAAAATTCAGTGGAACCATTAAGTCTTCACATATTGTGTTAAAAGTTGCTAAATCTGTAGAACTAAAGTCCTGTATTGGTAGCAAATTGTAAAGGGTTGCCTGATAGGCTAAATTTTCACATTTGGTGCTATCCCTGTAAAAGGTATTTGAAATACTTAGCTTCTGCATTTGTCTCCCTACAGGGTGAAACGCTACATATATCACCAAACTCGTATATTTAGTACTAAGTAGACAAGTTGTGTCCCTGTTAATTAAGCGACTGAAGGGCCTTTAATTAGGGGCAAGATCTGTAAGCTATAAAGAACTAAATTGTAAATATTAGATTAGGGTAAGGGCAAGGTCAGAGGTTCTCAGTTAGGTCTTAACATAACGGCTGAACCTGAAAGACTAGGCAGCAGATTTGCGCTGCTAAGCGTTCATAGCCGGGGCTAAATTGATAGAATCTACCCATTTCAGTAAGTCTTCACATTTTTGGGGTCATGTATAAAGAGGGCATTTGAGTTGCTCAGTCTTCACAGATCGTGTCAGATAAAAGTAGAGGTGTATGATTTGTTAAGCATCCTTGTTCAGGTGCTAAGCCAAAATTTTTTAAGAAGCAAACCTTAGAAGCCCCGAGCTGAATGTAGAAAAACAATTAACTACAAATCAGTTGGCAGAATTGATCCTGCCCCAATTTGAATTGATAAAAAGTGAGATTTCAGAGCTATCTAATGAAATAAAGCAATTCTCAAATAGACTCATGGAAGTAGAATCTAGAATCTCAAATGTAGAAGATAGACATTTTAAACAGGAGGCTGTTCTAGATACGCATTCTGATGAAATCAAGGTATTAAAAGCTAAAATTGAGGATTTGGAGGATAGGTCCAGGCGGAGCAATGTCCGGGTAATAGGACTCCCAGAGTCAAGGGAATATGAGGATTTATTATTATTTAGCGCCCAAACACTACCAAAATTATTAGGCTTACAAGTAGCAGATGGCAGCTTTCAGGTGGAGAGGGCACACAGGGTTGGCATAGTGAGACAGTCAAAAGATGGTAATGTGCGACCAAGAATGGTCATGATAAAATACCTAAATTTTCAAGACAAAGTAAAAATAATGCAAAAATATAGACAAGTTCAGACATTTACTATAGACTCTAAGCAAATTTTATTATTTCAAGATTTCTCTATAGAAACATCGACAAAAAGGCGTGCAATGGCGCCATACTGCTCAGGTCTGATCAGGGCAGGTTTGAAAGCAACCATGAAATATCCAGCGAAAATCACAGTCCTGGGTATGGATGGTGACATTGCACTGAATACAATTGAAGAGGCAAAAGAGTTCTGTAGAGAAAATAACATTGAAGTATAAAGTAAACTTTCTGAAGTAATTAGCTAGTATAGGCAAGAGAGGAGGCAATGGAGGCAGGCCCAAAAATTACGAGGAGGGGTGGGGGGGTAGGGAGGTGGAGAGATTTATGTGTTTTCCTTTTTTTTTTCCTTTTTTTTCTTTTTTTTTTTTTTTTTCTCTTCTTGTTTTTAAGTCACAAAATCTATAGATTTAGAATAAATGAGTAATTCATTAAAATTAATTTCTTGGAATGTTGGGGGAATAACATCGCCCATTAAGCGCAAAAACGTCCTTAAGCAAATTAAAAAACACCATCCAGATATCATATTACTACAAGAACTACATCTTAAAAAGGCAGAGATAGGAAAATTGAAAACAAACTGGATAGCTGAAATAATTGCCACACCTTGTGAAAAACGTAAAAAAGGGGTAGCAATTATGCTGGGTAGGGATCTATCATACACCATAATTAAGCAGGAATTAGACCCAGGCGGGAGATACATAGTATTACAATTGAAAATAGATGAGAAAATCTGGACGTTATGTAACTTATACGCCCCGAATAACTGGGACTTTAAGTTCTGGGAGAAGATGACAAAGGTTTTATCTTCATATATTGGGCAGAATTTGATTGTAGCAGGAGATTTTAACAGCACAATGTGTCCTGACTTAGATAGGCATAAAATCCGGCGGAGAGCGGCTAATAATAGAGAAGCTAAGCATCTGCAGAGCTTTTCACGTGTATTGAAATTACATGATGCCTGGCGTATCCAGCACCCAGACAATCGGGAATTTACATGCGAATCAGGCGCTTATAAAAAAATTTCCCGAATTGATATGTTTCTAGTTGACGAATATATTATGAGAAATCATATTGAATCTCAGATCTCGGAGATAATCTTATCTGATCACGCAATTATTGATATAAGGATTGTGTGGAGTACTCCCCCCAAAAAAACTGCAAATACTTTTCGTTTTCCTCAATATATGTATAGAAACGTACAATTTGCAAACTGGTTACAGCAAAAATGGAGAGAATACTCCACATAGAATATGGATTACACAAATAAGGTTGAGGTGTTCTGGTAAGCAGGTAAAGCGGTCATTCGGGGGGAAGTAAAAGCTTACATGATTAAAAGAAATAAGAGAAATAAAGCAAGAGAAACGCAGTTATCAAACCAACTTAGAAATAAATATGTGAAATATATTAGAATTCCCAATAAAGATAATTGGGACATATACAAAGCAGCCAGATTGGAAAGGGAATGCTTCTTGAAAAAGATCGGGGCGTACAAAGAGATGAAAAACAGGGCTACATTTCAGGGCAGTCAGGGTATTTCGGCTAAACATCTAGCCAGGCTGGTTAAATTTAGAAAAAAATCAAATCAAATCCTTTCAATCCGGTCTGAAGGGAAACTTTATAGTAATAAAGATGAAATTGGCAGGATATTTTTTTAATATTATAGTAATCTCTATGCAAGGGAAGAGGTGAACGAAAAGCAAAAAGAGCAATTCTGGTTGGGGTTGGATATCCCCCAAATCTCGCAAGAAGCGTTACAGATAATTAATGCCCCTATTACTGAAACGGAAATATTAGATATCATAAAAAAGTCTAAACTTGGCAAAGCTCCAGGGCCGGACGGCCTATCGACAGAGTTTTATAAAATCATGGTGGCAGAGATAGCGGGTACCTTAACCAAATTATTTAATCAATACTATCTCCAGAAAGATATGAAGTCAACTTATTTTTCTGACTCAGTAGTTACTCTAATCCACAAGAAAGCGAAGGATCCAACTAATGTAGCGTCATATCGTCCGATTTCGCTTCTTAATCAAGATTATAAGATTTTAATGTCTCTTATTGCGGAAAGAATGAAAAAATCTATCACAGATATTATTCATCCTGATCAGGCAGGTTTCATTCCAGGGAGAAACGCAGTCAGAAATATGCGTAGGGTCCTTACTACCTTGGACTATCTCCATCGGGTCGACCAGGACGCCGGTAATAAAAGTCAGGGGGAAGATATAGCATTACTCACCGTAGATGCCGAGAAGGCGTTTGATTCAATCATCTGGGATCACCTAATAAACTTGTTGAAAAAGTTTGGTTTTTTTCGGCGCCCTGGTTGACTTGATTGGGTTAGTATACAATAAGCCCAGGTCCCAACTTCTGATTAATGGCGAGTTATCGCAAAATATCATTTTGGGTAAAGGAACACGCCAGGGGTGCCCGCTCTCACCATTACTCTTTGATATTGCATTTGAACCTTTAGCCATATATCTAAGGAAAACTCTTCCACCAATTTCTGTGGGGAACCAGAAGGTCTCTGTTGCTCTTTATGCGGATGATCTGTTAATATTTTTACAACGTACAAGGCAGTCCATACCATGCTTTATGAAGATATTAAACACATTCAGTTCATTCTCTGGATATAAAATAAATATTAATAAATCAGAAATTCTTTGGATTATAAAAAATAGAAACAGTTATTCTGATAATTACAAAGAAGTACAGAATATTAATTATCTAGGTATCAAGATTACCAAGAACCCAGCATACTGGTACCAACTTAATTTCAAAGAGTTATTTCAGAAATTACAGTTTGATCTAGCAAAATGGAATTTATAATATTTATCTATTTCAGCTCGTATAAATGCCATTAAAACCATTATTTTCCCAAAATTCTTATTTTTGCTCCAGAATCTACCCCTTTTGTTACACAAGAGAGACATCGATAGCTATAACAAGGCTTGTGCTTTTTTTATTTGGGGAAAAAAGACTTCACGTATCGTGTATAACAAGCTGACGCAGGAAAAGCGGTTCGGAGGTTTCTCGTGCCCGAATATAAAATATTACAATATGGTATCCTTGGTCAAATTTGGGGTAGATTGGCTTAGCAAATCAGATTATGTTACTTATTATGAACATGAAACAGAATTAATCAAACCATTTAATCTGCAGGCTGTGCTACACTTTCCGTATAAACAATTACCAAGCAATATAAGCAGGCTAATTACAATTGCCAATATAGTGATCGCATGGCAGAAATACTGTAAAACACTGGGGATAGAATTTCAGACTTCTAGATTATTACCGATCACTGGTAATCCCGCCTTTCCACCAGGATACTGTAATAGTATATTTCATACTTGGGAAAATAAAGGGCTGATTTATGTATCACAATTGAAAGAACTACACACTGGGCAAATTAGATCATTCGAGAATCTGGCATGTGAATATAACTTACCATCTCAGCATTTCTATGCATATTTACAGGCCCGTCACATTATAAATGACTACGATAGCAGGTTCAGCAAGTATTGGGCACAATCAAATATCGAGGCAGGGATAACTTTATATAAAGCAGGTATTAGATCAATCTCAATTTGGTATCAGTATATTATGAGTAAAGAAGGAGAATTGCATGTTAATCACTGTAAACAGAAATATGTAATTTATTTTCCCGAGTTGCAAGAGAAGGACATAACGAACAGCCTTGAAAGAACAAGAGAGGCAACGGATAGAATTAATTTAAGAGAATCACAGTATAAGGTAATAAACAATTTTTATCTAACCCCAGCAAGAATTGCTAAGTGGTCTCAATCACAGGCCATATACCCCAAATGTCATAAAGTAAAGGCGGATCTGCTGCATTACTTTTGGACTTGCCCAAAAATTGTGCAATTTTGGAGTAAAATCCAATACTGGATAAACAGAAGGATAAGAGATACGATAGAGCTAAAGCCAGAACATATATTTTTTTTGTATCCAACGCAAAATATCGGGGAAAGACTATTCATAAATCTAGCGATTTTGATTGCAAGGAATCATTTATGTAAAAGGTGGAAGCATAGAAATTCTTCTTCTATCACTGAATTCATAAATTCCATGAGAAGCCAGATTATGGTAGAGATAATAGGACTGGATAAAGGAGCAGGTAAACAGGTTATTACATTTTTTAAGAAGTGGAAAAAGTATATTTATGGTGAACCTACAACAGTTCAACACTATATTCTCTCGCCTTTCCAAGACTCCATACCTTTCCTAGAATTAATCTTAGACAGATCACTACCTTCAAATTGGGCATATAGTTGATAAGGTGGGAAAACTAATAAAAGTAAAAGTAAACCTGAAACTATTTGTAGTTTTTTAAGTGCAGGGTTTGTTTTTTGTTTTTTTCTTCCCTCTCCCCCTCCCCCCGGGTAGTAATTTTAATTTTAAATTTCTTCTGAGTTTTCTGTGAGAAATCTTGAGCGTAGTGGATAATATATCGGGTTGGATCTGAGTAGTACCCATATAGAATTATGATTGGAATAAGATATGGACAAAGCAGGTGAACTCAAGATTCAGGTTAAGGGACAGACTAAAGCAGGTCAGGGGTTATAGCTGGTAAATAAGTGTTCCTGTAAATTAAATAAAAGATTAGATAAACGATATTGGAGGGAGAAGACAAGATATCCTGATAGAGAGAGAGGATTTGTAATATTTGACTTGTTACGGAGAGTTCAAGTAACTCAGAAAAGTATTTTTTTCTTTTTTCAGTCAGCATGTTATTTTTGATTGTATAAGAATCAGATGTTTTATATCTTATGTTGTTGGTATGCAATGTATTTCTTGTTTTCTGTGTATAACTTCTCCCACAATAAAAAAAAAAAAAAAAAAAAAAAAAAGTAACTGTCTTTTTAGGTGTATGTATAGACATAGAATCTCTATTAAGACCTCCTCTGTTGCTATTGTTTCTCCCCCTGTTTCTACCTCTGCCTGATCCTCTCCTATAATTTGTTCTTTGTTTTTTCTGCCAAATGTAAACTTTATTTGAATCGTAGTCAGCTTGATCTCTTAGATATTTTTCATGTTTGATATCTTTCAACAACCTCTTTGCCTCTGCTATGGTGTTTTTCAAAATTAAATCAAACTTTTCAAACTGCTCTTCCTGACTACGATTTCCTAAAACTTCTTGTATTGCATCTATTTGTTTTGACACTTCTTTAAGCAATCTAGTTTTGTAATCTATTAGTAATAACATTAACTTAAGAGAGCAATCAGTCAGTGTTTTGTTCCAAACTTTCACAAATTCAGCATCCTCAATATTGAAAGTGGGGAACTTGTTAAGTCTTAACCCTCTGGGAACCATGCCCAACTTGTAGTACTTATCCAATGTCCATATATCCCACTTCAATTTATTTTCTTTGGTTAAGGAGAATTCCAATTCTTGAAATAATCTAGGCAAAGTAAATTTGGAATAGTCAGTGGTGAAAACATATTCCAGTTCCTCTAGGCACCCCACTCTTTGTTCTGTAGATTGAAGAGAGTAAAATGTTTTTCTTTGTGAAATTGAGCTGCTTTGCTCCATACTTATATTCACTCGTCAGATATAGGGGAGGAAGAGTTAATGACATTGGTACATAAAAAAGAGACAAGAGTAGTGAGACCCAAAGATACTGCAGGCACACTGAGTCAGACTAGCTCAGGAGAGACCAGTAGACATTACGTTGACCCCAATATAGGGCCTAACAGCAATCCCAATATACAGGGGATCCTCAAAGATTCAGAATATAAAGAAGTAACACAGGTTTTTTCCAACCCCCCTGTAAGACCAGAAGGGGGGGAAGAGGCAAAGAAAATTTCAGACAAGACAGATACCCTACCAGGAGAGGCAGGGGGCTCACAAAGTACAACTAAATACTATTGTTAACCTCTCTACACACACATTGACAGAAAATGAGGAGAAGGTTTTGGAATTAGGCTTAAATTTTGTACCATCTGAGAATTTTAACCTGTTCCACACTCTTTTGGATATAAATAAATTAATAAGAAACTTCACACGCAAAAAACATTTTAATGTGGATCCTTCCAGCACAGCCAATCACAATGCTGAGGCAACAGACACCAGACAAAGTTCGGTAAATTCCGAAGTAGATAAAGACAATCTTTCTTTTGGTGAAGCATGTGATTTGGCTGCACTGGAAAGCTTACAAGCAGAAAGTGGTTTAAGTATAGATGAGAGTTCACCCCTAACCTTGGTTCCTAAGTTACAAAACCCCTCACGTTTCTATCCAATCCAAAGTAGGGGGACTATATTAGAGAAATTCAAACAGAGGGTAGAACAAGATCTAAATAAATTAGCATACACTGTAAATAACAAAAGTACTAATCTTAATAAAGAATTGAGTTGTGCAATTAACAAATTGAGTGAAAATCATGAATTAACTATAAGAAATGCTGACAAGGGGGGTTCTATTGTGGTCCTTGACAAAACACAATTTATACAGGAAGCACACAGGCAATTGAGAGACACTAACCAGTATGAAACACTTACTTCTGATCCCACAAGAAAATATAAACGAGAATTGAGTCATCTAATTGATGACGGTTTTGAAAATGGGTACTTTGATAGAGACACTAAGGAATTCCTGTTAGTAGAAAATCTGGTCATACCCCATTTCAATCTACTTCCAAAAATACACAAAGGAATAGAAAATATGACTGGTAGACCAATCATTAGTGGAATAGGTTCATTAAATGAACACCTGTCACAATGGTTAGATGAGATCTTTCAACCATTGGTGAGAAAATTAAACAGCTATTTACGTGACACAAAGCAATTATTGAAAGAGTTAGAAAAGATCAAATGGGACCAAGAGAGATACAGCTGGCTTACTATTGATGTACAAGCATTGTACTCATCTATACCTCATGATATGGGTCTTAAAGCCATAAAGTTTTTCATTAGCAGGTTAGCTGGACAGGATGAAGTCTTTTGTAATTACATCTTAGAGGTCACAAATTATCTCCTCACACATAACTATTTTTCTTTTGAGGGGGTTTTCTACCTTCAGAGATGTGGGACAGCTATGGGGGCAAAATTTGCCCCCTCCTATGCCAACCTGTTTATGGGTTGGTGGGAGCTGTCCCACATCTATGAGTGTCGAGACCCCCTCCGAAAAAGGATAGTGTACTACCGACGCTTCATTGATGATCTCATATGTATTTGGAATGGTGATCACAAAAGTGCCGAAGTATTTGTCTCATTACTAAATAAAAATAATGTAGGTATAAAATTTACATTTGAATGGGCAAAACAAGAAATACACTATCTAGATGTTCAATTGAGAGGAATGGCAAAAGGACTTGTAGAGACAGAGGTATATATTAAACCAATAGCAGGTAACACTCTGTTGCATGGAAAAAGTAACCATCCAAAAAGAGTGTTTGGATCAGTGGCCAAAGTGCAATTCACAAGATTAAAAAGAAACTGTAGCACTGATACCCTATTTGAGAAACATGCACAAGTTCTAACAACTAAATTGAAAAACAGAGGATACTCAAATAGGTTAATACAAAAGAGTAAGGATACCTTGTCAAAAATTGAAAGAACAAACTTACTTAAAGACAAAACAGACAAAAAACAGGCTACAAAAGATGACAGGGTCAACTTTGTTACCCAGTATAGTAACCAATTTCATGAAATCTGTAACATCATACAGAAACATTTGCCTATGTTACAGGCTGATGATAAACTGGCAGAAGTGGCAAGACAAGGATGCAGGTTTTCTTTTAAGAAAGGCATCTCAATAGGAAACAGAATAGCACCCACACTCCTAAGAAATACAGAAGGCCAAAGAAGCTCATGGCTAACATTTAAAGGTACATTTCATTGCAGCAATGTTACTTGCAAAGCATGTGAGTTCTTACAAACAGGAAATCAATTTAGGTGTTCAGTCACAGGGCAAACATATAACCATAGAATGTGTCTGAAATGTAGAGAGAGCAATGCAATTTACTTACTCACTTGCATAAATTGTGACATACAGTACGTCGGGCTCACGACAAGAGAAGTTTGTGAAAGGATAAGAGAGCATGTTTCTAATATTAAAGCTGGCACCTTAACTACACCATTGGTCCAACACTTTAAAACAAAACACCATAGTGATCCCAGCTCTCTAAGGTGGACAATTATAGAGAAACCCAAGAAAGGAAATAGAGATAGGGAGAATTTTCTGGCCCTAAGAGAGGTATTCTGGATACACAAGTTGAAAACCAGAATACCTCTAGGATTGAATTCAGAATTTGACCTAATAAATTTCTGGCAAAAATAAGCTTACATCAGAGTGAGGAAAAACATTATCAAATATTATGTAGATATAATGGAAATATAAAGTAATATTTTACCCCAAGATAACAAGTCATTAATGTTCCAGACATCTCACCATTTAAGACAATTTTGAGTCTATAATTAAAAAGGGAAAACAGTGTATTTGGAGGTATCCATAGGATATTTAGTTTGCATCAGTATACCAATCAGGAAACACAATAATGTGATGAATAAAGCGAGTATAAATTTATCAGTAACAGGTTCATATGCAACAAAGTAATTCAATGGCCGAATATGATACATGAGTTAGTTTGTATACGTTGGTAACATCATATATATACAAAAGTGCAAATGAAATAAAAGAATTTAAGTAACCGTCCTCCATGTTTTTAACTATGAGTTTAACAAAGAAAGTTTAATAAAGTTTAATAAAGAAAGTTTAATAATGTAGATATAATGGAAATATAAAGTAATATTTTACCCCAAGATAACAAGTCATTAATGTTCCAGACATCTCACCATTTAAGACAATTTTGAGTCTATAATTAAAAAGGGAAAACAGTGTATTTGGAGGTATCCATAGGATATTTAGTTTGCATCAGTATACCAATCAGGAAACACAATAATGTGATGAATAAAGCGAGTATAAATTTATCAGTAACAGGTTCATATGCAACAAAGTAATTCAATGGCCGAATATGATACATGAGTTAGTTTGTATACATTGGTAACATCATATATATACAAAAGTGCAAATGAAATAAAAGAATTTAAGTAACCGTCCTCCATGTTTTTAACTATGAGTTTAACAAAGAAAGTTTAATAATGGACAAATCGAATGATATCAAAGTATGTTAATAATAGTTAACTTAATAATTCCAAGTGCATAATCGAAAGAATAACAAATAAATAAATAGATAAATTAAAGTTAGCTGAAGCTACATAAATAAATCCCCAACTCGCAAACAAGAGATCATGCTAAAATTGGGAAATTGCATGTTATGAAACGTAACAAGTTGAAAGGAAGGGATTAAATCAGCATGGCAAATGCAACCAAAAGTTTGGCAACTTTAAAGTGAATGCCGATTAAGCATACGAGAATTTAATTTGTATATCATTTGAATCCGCACCTCTAGGGTTAATAGTAAGACCTCAAGTTCAACAGATTGAAACAGATTTGTGAGTGTTAGAAACAACATCCAATCAGATAGTCAGTTACCTGTTTTTAGATTATCCAATCAAATGGTGGTGGGTATTTTAAAAGTGTACTGTGTATGTTACTTTCTCATGCTATGATTACGGCTGTCGCCGAAACGTGTAAGCTGGAGAAAGCTGATCTATCTGTTTCATGTTGATACTATATACAAGATTTTAAATGTGAGCTAACAAGCTATAATAAAAGTGAAGTTTTATATAAACGAAAAATCGCCTGGTGATCCTCATTGATCGTTTTGAAAGCAACTATTGGACCAATAGGGGAAGAAGGAGTGAGCACAGGTGTAAACCGTCAGATTTTGAGCGAAAGCGGGTTTTCCCGGAAGGACCGAGACGCAAGCAGAGCACAAACAGTGGAGGAGGAAAAACACTTCAGCAGCAAAGTGATCAAGTCGTCCGAGAGGTGATCGAGGAGGGAGCCAGGCTTGGTCTAAAGCCTTATATCAAGACTCCTGTGGACCGACCCATAGATGAGACGAAACACATTTGCCAGTGACCGTTTCCGCACGGAGCGGGTAAGCAACATATATTGCCCTCAATAACTGTATTGTGCTGGGACTGCATTGCCTTGGGGCATGTCAAACTGACATTTGCATATTTGTAACAGAAGGCCGAAAGAGGTCAATGTGTGCTCAGTGAAGCAATAAGGGAAACCCGTACCACAGTTACGTAACTATTTATTAGGATTAACCATTAGTGCTAGAACCTTTGTCTGTCTTTTAACTTTAATCATTCTCTTTACGGGTCATGTCTGTGATAGGTTTGACCAAGGAAGAAAAGTTTTTAATAAACTTTCAATAGTAATTGGCAAACCCCAAAAAACATTGAATAGACCGAATACCAACTGGGTGAAGCCACTGCAGAACTGCAGATAACTTATCAGGATCCATGGAGAACCCTGCAACGGAGATAACATAACCTAGGAAGGTTACTTGAGTCTGTTGGAACTCACACTTCTCGAGTTTACAAAACAGACCGTTCTCATGTAGTCTCTGAAGGACTCGTGTAACATCAGAACGATGAGCCTCAAGTGTGGGTGCGGATGTCGTCTAAATACACCACAACACACTGTTGCAACATATATCGTAGGACAACATTTATAAATTCCTGGAAAACAGCAGGAGCATTACATAGGCCAAAGGGCATTACAAGATACTCATAATGCCCGCTCCTGGTGTTAAATGCTGTTTTCCATTCGAGGCCCTCTTTGATCCTAACGAGATTGTACGCTCTTCTCAAATCAAGTTTAGTAAAGACCGTAGCTCCCTTGAGGCTTGAGTTCCGTAATGTGTGGAATAGGGTAAGCATTAATAATGGTAAGACGATTAAGACCTCTATAATCGATGCATGGTGTTAACTCTCCATCCTTTTTCTTCACAAAGAAGAAGCCAGCCCCTGCAGGAGAGCAGGATTTGCGGATGATCCCCAATGACAGAGGATCGGCAACATACTCCTCTATAGCACAATTCTCTGCAACAGACAGGGTAATCCCGGCCTGAGGAGGAATGGCTCCGGGTTGCAGGTCTATGGCACAATCGTAAGACCGGTGAGGAGGCAACGTACCGGCACGCACCTTGTCAAAAACGTCTAGGAACTCTCGGTACTCCTCTGGCAATTGAGATACCAAAGAAGTGCACAAGACTTTAACTGGTTTCCGAAGACAAGTGGAAATACATTGCGGAGACCACAACAAAATTTCAGACCTGCGCCAATTGAGACTGGGATTGTGCTTTTGGAGCCAGGGATAACCCAGAACAACCGGAAAATGCAGAGAGTGTATTACCTGGAACTGGAGGGTTTCAAAATGGAGAGCCCCAACAGCCATGGATAATGGAGCAGTTTCATGAGTAATGAGTGTGGGCTGAAGGGGCCTGCCATCAATGGCCTCAATAGAGAGCAGAATGGTCCAAGCCAAAACAGGAATGGAGTGTTTTGATACAAAAGCACTGTCAATGAAATAGCCCGCAGCACCGGAGTCAACAAGAGCCTGAGTGACTATGGAGGAGTCCACCCAGGAGAGGACAACCATGACCAAAGGTTTCTCCTTTAGCGGTTCCGGGGACGAGGATAAACCACCCAAGGTCTGCCCCCAACAGGACCTTAGGTGTGAGCATTTCCCGGCCGTGTAGGACAAGACTTCAAAAGGTGGCCCTGTAACCCACAATAGAGGCAGAGCCCCTCCCTCCTCCTAAAGGCCCTCTTCACCATGGAGAGACGCGTGAATCCCAACTGCATTGGCTCAGCAGTACCTGGTGACTCGGGACCAGGAGGCATGGGTGGGAATGAACACGTAGGAGACAATGGAACAGGAGGCTTCCGCAAGCACTCCTTGAAAGAGGGCCTCTGTCTTAGTCTGATGTCAATTAGGATCAAAAAGGACACCAATGCCTCAAGATCCTCTGGTAAATCTCTGGCAACAACTTCGTCTTTAATCGCATCAGAGAGCCCATGAAAGAAAGCGGCAACAAGGGCTTCATTGTTCCAACCTACCTCTGCGGCAAGTGTACGGAACTCAATGGCATACTGAGCAACAGATCTTGTACCTTGCTGAATGGACATGAGTCGTTTAGCAGCAGAGGAGGAGCGAGCCGGAACATCAAATACCCTTCAAAAGGAGGCCACAAATTCAGGATATTTTGAAATCACAGGTTTATTAGTCTCCCACAAGGGATTAGCCCAGGCAAGAGCTGTGTCAGAGAGTAACGAGATGAGAAATCCCACCTTAGCTCTGTCAGAGGGAAATGCCTGAGGTGACATCTCAAAGTAAATGCCCACCTGGTTCAAAAACCCTCTGCACTGATTAGGATCACCTCCATATCGCTGAGGTAGAGGTGCAGAACCAGACATGCTCCTGGTAGGACTAGGTGCAGCAGTGGAAACAGGAGCAGCCATAGCTTGCGGGACACTTTGGTCCAAATGTGCAGTGCGAGTCAGCAGGGTTTGCAGGGCTAGTGCAAATTGATCCAAGCGGTGATCCTGTTCATCCATCCTGGAAATTATGTCAGGAAAAGGTGGATTATCAGCACCTTCAGGATTCATGGCCTTTGCGTAATGTCAGGGTGCCAGGAATCAGACTGAGACGAGAAGTGCAAAAATAATCACACCTTTATTAATAGCAAAAAATAATAAAAAGTCCACAAGTCAAAAAACAAGTCAGAAATAAAAAACCAGAGCTGGTTTTCAGATGAGTCGAGTCAGGAGCCAAAACGAATAGTCAGACGAGCTGAGTCAGGAGCCAAAGTGAGTAGTCAGATGAGCCAGAATCAGGAACAAGGAAAACAGCAGAGTCAGGAACAAGTCAGGGATCAGGAACCAGGAGGGACGTCAGATAGCCAGGTAATATACAGGAAATCTCACAAACATGTCTGAGACAACGCAAAGGCAAAGCATACTGAACAGAGGCCCTTTAAATAATAAGTGAGGACATCACAATTCTGAGACTGCATCCTGTCTCACACGGATGATGCACACCAGTCTGGCCATAAAAGGAAGTGCAGGAAATGAGCAGCATCGCCCACAATGCACCATAGTCAGCAAGAGAGGTGAGTAAAATGTCTGCCAGCAGCACATGGCAAACAAAACAGGTAAAAACCATGACAATATCCCTTTAACAGCAGAGACAATAACAATTATATTTATATAATCAATATCTTGGTAAATTTGTTACAATGTTATCTTCATTTAACAAGGATTCACACCAAGATAGCACAAAGCTATATTTGACGAAAGGGACAGTAAACACCTTGAGACTGTAATATAAACTAATTATTCCTAGGAAAACAACTTTACCATATAATTTGTCTAATAGTATTGTTATATCAGCTGTGTGCCGGGATATTATCTGTGTGTCACAGACGTACAGTGACTAATAATTCAATAAACACATAGACGTAACTTCACTCACTCACTATTCCCTTTTGCCTCTGGTAGAATTATAGATCTGTATGCAGAAAGAGCATCCCACTCGCTTGCACTACTAGTCACTTCCGGTCATGGCGAGTTTCCTGTGTAGCTTTAGGTTTCCTACAGCAGCTGCACACCAACACTTCAGTGGTTCAAAGGGTTCCCACTGTTACAGTGATTCCTCTATTCACTACATATAAACTGTGTGACATACCCCTCTGTCCTGGAGCTATGTGGCTCTCTTGGTTAATTTGTGTGGAATCGTATGATTTCCTGTCCGTACTTCCCCGTTCGTTTATTCTTTTTTAATCTTCCGAACACCACTGAAACTGCCAACCTCCCTACGGATTATGGATTCTGGCATTATGTTTAAGTCACCCTGTGCCCATTATAGATACAGGGTGTGAATCAAACACTACTAAAGGGGTTAACTCTCTCCTTGTTCAGTTTTTGAGAAACTGTATTTTCGGATACAGGTTTCCTGGCATCAGCTATTGTTAACTGTAATTAGGTTTAGGTGATACGCTTTCACCTTGTTTAATCACCTCCAGAGTCCAGACTGCTAGGTGCCAGGAAGGAATCCATTGTTTTCTTGTGTTTGATTGTTTATGTAATGTATTTTTATTGTATCCTGTAAAATGGCATTTTCCTCTATCCATGGAGATAATTGGATTTCTTCCCAATTATTTCCAGGATAGAGAGGAGGGGTTTACTTGTACCAGATGGGAGACCTGCCTAAATACTGGGCATGTAGCCCTCAATAAATGATATTCCTGTTTTACCCTCAAGACGGAGCTTGGTCTCGTGTTTGGGGGGAATTGCTACTTTGAATTACTCTTTTGCCTGTTCCAGGAGAGAAGGATTTTGTGTATTTTCCCCATTCGGTATATTAACTGGGTTCGTGTGTTGCTATTCCCGTATTAAGGGCATCTTTCATCTGGTATTAACCCTCAATATCCGGGTTATACCATAACAATTATGGTATAACCCGGATATCGAGTGGCATAGTCCACCACGGTGAGAATATACTTCTTACCTGATGGACTAGCTCTGGCCAGTGGACCCACAATGTCAATGGCTATGCGGGAAAAGGGTTCCCCAATGATAGGCATAGACATAAGCCTAGCTTTTGGGTGATCCCCCCACTTACCCACCCATTGACAGGTGTCACAAGTACTACAATATACCCGCACATCTCGGTTAAAATTGGGCCAGTAGAAATTTTGGGTGATCCTACAGGGAGTGCAGAATTATTAGGCAAATGAGTATTTTGACCACATCCTCCTCTTTATGCATGTTGTCTTACTCCAAGCTGTATAGGCTCGAAAGCCTACTACCAATTAAGCATATTAGGTGAGGTGCATCTCTGTAATGAGAAGGGGTGTGGTCTAATGACATCAACACCCTATATCAGGTGTGCATAATTATTAGGCAACTTCCTTTCCTTTGGCAAAATGGGTCAAAAGAAGGACTTGACAGGCTCAGAAAAGTCAAAAATAGTGAGATATCTTGCAGAGGGATGCAGCACTCTTAAAATTGCAAAGCTTCTGAAGCGTGATCATCGAACAATCAAGCGTTTCATTCAAAATAGTCAACAGGGTCGCAAGAAGCGTGTGGAAAAACCAAGGCGCAAAATAACTGCCCATGAACTGAGAAAAGTCAAGCGTGCAGCTGCCAAGATGCCACTTGCCACCAGTTTGGCCATATTTCAGAGCTGCAACATCACTGGAGTGCCCAAAAGCACAAGGTGTGCAATACTCAGAGACATGGCCAAGGTAAGAAAGGCTGAAAGACGACCACCACTGAACAAGACACACAAGCTGAAACGACAAGACTGGGCCAAGAAATATCTCAAGACTGATTTCTCTAAGGTTTTATGGACTGATGAAATGAGAGTGAGTCTTGATGGGCCAGATGGATGGGCCCGTGGCTGGATTGGTAAAGGGCAGAGAGCTCCAGTCCGACTCAGATGCCAGCAAGGTGGAGGTGGAGTACTGGTTTGGGCTGGTATCATCAAAGATGAGCTTGTGGGGCCTTTTCGGGTTGAGGATGGAGTCAAGCTCAACTCCCAGTCCTACTGCCAGTTTCTGGAAGACACCTTCTTCAAGCAGTGGTACAGGAAGAAGTCTGCATCCTTCAAGAAAAACATGATTTTCATGCAGGACAATGCTCCATCACACGCGTCCAAGTACTCCACAGCGTGGCTGGCAAGAAAGGGTATAAAAGAAGAAAATCTAATGACATGGCCTCCTTGTTCACCTGATCTGAACCCCTTTGAGAACCTGTGGTCCATCATTAAATGTGAGATTTACAAGGAGGGAAAACAGTACACCTCTCTGAACAGTGTCTGGGAGGCTGTGGTTGCTGCTGCACGCAATGTTGATGGTGAACAGATCAAAACACTGACAGAATCCATGGATGGCAGGCTTTTGAGTGTCCTTGCAAAGAAAGGTGGCTATATTGGTCACTGATTTTTTTTTGTTTTTGTTTTTGAATGTCAGAAATGTATATTTGTAAATGTTGAGATGTTATATTGGTTTCACTGGTAAAAATAAATAATTGAAATGGGTATATATTAGTTTTTTGTTAAGTTGCCTAAAAATTATGCACAGTAATCCCCCTAAAATAGCTATAACTAAAAACAAACTAAAAACTACTTCCAAAACTATTCAGCTTTGATATTAATGAGTTTTTTGGGTTCATTGAGAACATGGTTGTTGTTCAATAATAAAATTAATCCTCAAAAATACAACTTGCCTAATAATTCTGCACTCCCTGTATGTGCTGTGCGGCGGGACCCTAGATGTCCAGCTAATGGTACATCATGCCCAATCCGCAGAATCTCTTGCCGGTACTTTGCAGGCACCACCAGCTGCCAATTCTGCCGAGGGGCAGTACTTTTCTGGGAAGGTGTAGGGATTCTATATAGCCTATCCCCCACCCACTCATAACGTTCCCCATCTACTCCCTCTTCTCCAGCATCTGCCCTAGCCCTATACTTCTGAAGGGTCGGATCCTCCCGGGTTTCCCTCCCGTACATCTCTGGGGTATCCCAGACTAAGGGGGCCTGATCTAGGGTACAAGTCAGGGGAGAGAGTCTTACCTGGGTCTCAGCAGCAGGTGGGTTGGTCTCGGTGGCACGGGTAGTCACAGGATTAACATCAGCGGGACCCATCGGAGCATAGGCAGAAACAAGGGGGGGCCAAGTCACTTCCAAGGAGAACATCAGCTGGTAAATCCTTCATGACCCCCACATTCACATGTCTAGCGCCCACTCCCCAATCCAAATGTACCCAGGCAACAGGTAGGCGGAACACAGCGCCCCCTGCTACCCTCACAGCCACAGTGCCTCTGGTGTGCTGGTTCTCGGACACCAAGTTCTTTTGGAGCAAGGTCATGGTAGCACCAGTAGCTTGTAGACCACTGACCTCCTTCCCATTCACTTTTTAACCAGTTGCCAGTGCTGTTGTCGGTTATCCCAGTGGGCAGCTTGCACGGGGTCTGCTTCATGTAGGATGCCCAAGCATTCTTCCTCCTCTACGCAGTGGGCAGCAGGCTGGGGGTTACGTGGGTTTCCGCTGGCGGGTCTGCTCCAGCACTGTGCTTGTTTTGCTGTGTTTAGTGGACACTCCTTACATCTGAAGCACCGAATGGGCTGCGAGTAGTCCTGTGAGTTGAACCGGGCTGGCTGAGGATAGTTCGTGGCTGGAGGTGGTGCTGTAGGGCGGTGCGCCGGGGGTTGGTAACCGGTAGCTGCTGGGGTGACTGTGGGTCGGTACTCCACTCTGGCAGGGGTCTTAGTGGAAGCAGTGTCCAGTTTGCGTGCATCCGTATACTCATCTGCCAGGCGAGCAGCTTCATGCAGTGTGGAGGGTTTACGGTCCCGAACCCACTCTCTAACTCCTGTGGATAACTTGTCGAAGCAATGTTCCAACAGGGATAGCTGCAGCACCTCTTCCCCGGATACAGCTTATCACCCCGCCATCCAGTGAGCTGCTGTGCGGTGCACCCTACATGCCCACTCTACGTAGGAATCTCCAGCTAGTTTAACAGTGTCTCTGAACCACCTCCTGTATGCCTTCGGTGTAACCTCATACCTGGAGAGCAGAGCCTCTTTTACAGCATTATAATTCCCGATTTCCTCATCCGGAATGGCCCGAAAAGCCTTGCTGGCCCGACCGGATAATTTTCCGGATAATATCGTGACCCAGTCCTCTGCGGGTACCTTGTGTAGTGCACATTGCCTCTCAAAATCGTCAAGGTACCCATCAATCTCTCCTTCTGTTTCAATTAAGTTTTTAAAAGCTGCAAAATGTACTTTTCTCTTTTCCACTGGGGTTGCTGTGACTTGGGCTGCTGCAGCGCCACTTTGGCGAAGTAGGTTGGCCTCCACAGTGGCTATGACCCGATGATCGATAATTTCTTTAGTCGGGTTGGGGCCATAATGTGCCAGTCTTATTTTAACCGCCCGGTCAAAGCTTGATTCTTCAGGGGTTCTGTCTGAAATGCTGGGCCCATTGGTTCCTTCAGTCCCTGGTACTCCGTCCATTTCGGTCAGTATTGTAATAATCTCCCTCTTCCTGAGGTTACTGGCTTGTCATCCCCGTTGTTCTAGCAGGTCTTTAAGGGTAGCTCTTTTCAGCCTTTTATACGGTACTCCCATTAGGTCCGGATGTGTAGTTGCTCTTCTGGGCGATCAGGACCATCCCGTCGCTTGCCACCAATTGTTATGGTATAACCCGGATATCGAGGGCTAATACCAGATGAAAGATGCCCTTAATACGGGAATAGCAACACACGAACCCAGTTAATACACCGAATGGGGAAAATACACAAAATCCTTCTCTCCTGGAACAGGCAAAAGAGTAATTCAAAGTAGCAATTCCCCTCAAAACCAGAGACCAAGCTCCGTCTTGAGGGTAAAACATGAATCTCATTTATTGAGGGCTACATGCCTGGTATTTAAGCAGGTCTCCCACCTGGTACCAGTAAACCCCTCCTCTCTATCCTGGAGATAATTGGGAAGAAATCCAATTATCTCCATGGATAGAGGAAAAACGCCATTTTACAGGATACAATAAAAATACATTACATAAACAAATAAACAATCAAACACAAGAAAACAATGGATTCCTTCCTGGCACCTAGCAGTCTGGACTCTGGAGGTGATTAAACAAGATGAAAGCGTATCACCTAAACCTAATTACAGTAAACAATAGCTGATGCCAGGAAACCTGTATCCGAAAATACAGTTTCTCAAAAACTGAACAAGGAGAGAGTTAACCCCTTTAGTACTGTTGGATTCACACCCTGTACCTATAATGGGCACAGGGTGACTTAAACATAATGCCAGAATACATAATCTGTAGGGAGGTTTGCAGTTTCAGAGGTTTAAAGGAGATTAAAAAAGAATAAATGAACGGGGAAGTACGGACAGGAAATCGTACGAATCCACACAAATTAACCAGGAGTGTGTGATATCCCTTTAAGACATTCCACTTCCTTTTTTACCTGGCTATAAAACCTCACTTCCTACAGCACACCTTTGCTTGATTATTTTGTGCTGTTGCCTCTTGCTTGTGTTGCAGTACTTTTCAGCTCATCTCAAGTCATAACTTTGTTTATCTACACAAAGTGTTTTTGCAGAATTACTTCTTATATTCACAGCTCACAACTAACTTTTGCTGTCATTCAGCTATTTTGTCTCACAGGATTTTCATGCAGAACTCCTTTTGCATATCTCATCAAACAGGATCAGAATTTAAACTGCAAGTATATTTCTTTAACTAAATTGCTCAATTACTTGTTTGCTGTGTAAACTAACCTGACAAGGAACTACTTAAAATATATTGCTGCTGAACTTGTGTAAATCTACTGTTGAAGAATTCTGTTATAAACTTATGAACTCACTTTTTGAACAAGTTTATACACAGTCTTAAGCAGGTTTAATAGATTGCTTTAATTGATCACAGCAGTGCAAAGGGATTGTTACAAGCTGATACATTTTTCTCTCAAACAAGTCTCACCTCTTGAAACATTATCTTGAGGTTATTTGTTACTTTATAAACTTGCTGGGAATTGGATTATCAGATAATAAGATATATTATTCTGAGTAATATTTTCAGCTACAAAACTCATTTTAGAGTAAACTATTTTCAAAGATTTCAAAGTTTTATATTACATAATAATCAAGCCTTAAAAAATATATATAAGGGAAAATGAACCCTGAAGAGATAAAGAAAAAAAACCATCGGGTTTCTTACTCCGTTACCTATACCAGATCTTCCGTGGTCCATGATTTCCATGGACTTTATATTTGAGCTACCTCCTTCGCAAAATCATAATACAATAATGGTAGTGATAGACCATCTCACAAAGCTGGCACATTTTATCCCTCTTACATCCTTACCAACTGCAAAAGAGACTGCAGATGCATTTCTGAATAATATAGTACAACTTCATGGTCTCCCAAAGAGCATCATCACTGATCGAGGGAGTCAGTTTACTTCACATTTTTGGAAAGCATTTTGTACAACATTACATATTCAATCCAGACTGACATCATCATACCATCCTCAAGCGAATGGCCTAAACGAAAGAATAAATGGAATCCTAGAACAATACTTACGGTGTTATGTAACCCATCTACAGGATGATTGTTTTTCGCTATTACCAATAGCAGAATATTCCTACAATAACTCTGTATCATCCTCTACTAAATTAACACCTTTTTATGCAACATATGGCTTCCATCCACAATCCATCCATCTCACTCAAACTAGATCTGCAAATCCTGCAGCCACTTCATACCTCACCAATTTAAAAGAGGCCTTACAGGTCCTAAAAGAACATTTGTATACAGCAAAAGTTAGCCAGAAACACTACTACGATCTGAAACATAGGCCATGCCCCAACTACAAATTAGGTGATCAAGTTTGTCTCTCAACGAAATATTTGAAGCTTGCATCACCTTCCAGAAAATTAGGACACCAATTTATTGGACCATTTCCCATTACACACATCCTAAATCCCACATCTGTAGTGTTAGATTTGCCAAAACTGTATAGAATCCATCCCACATTTCATATATCACTTCTTAAACCATTCGTAGCAAATACCGATGTTACTCGCAAAAAGGTACCACCTCCACAATCCAGCTAGAAGACCATGAGGAATATGAGCTTGAGACTATCCTTGACTCAAGTATCATGCGAGGACGATTGGAATATCTCTTACGTTGGAAAGGATATGGACCAGAGGAGGATTCCTGGGTACCTAAATCACAGGTACATGCACCACAACTGCTGAAGGAGTTTCATCAGTGTTATCCTGCAAAACCTTCATCCTCGGAGAGGATGCCTTGAAGGGGGGGCATGTGATATCCCTTTAAGACATTCCACTTCCTTTTTTACCTGGCTATAAAACCTCAATTCCTACAGCACACTTTTGCTTGATTATTTTGTGCTGTTGCCTCTTGCTTGTGTTGCAGTACTTTTCAGCTCATCTCAAGTCATAACTTTGTTTATCTACACAAAGTGTTTTTGCAGAATTACTTCTTATATTCACAGCTCACAACTAACTTTTGCTGTCATTCAGCGTTCTTGTCTCACAGGATTTTCATGCAGAACTCCTTTTGCACATCTCATCAAACAGGATCAGAATTTAAACGGCAAGTATATTTCTTTAACTAAATTGCTCAATTACTTGTTTGCTGTGTAAACTAACCTGACAAGGAACTACTTAAAATATATTGCTGCTGAACTTGTGTAAATCTACTGTTGAAGAATTCTGTTATAAACTTATGAACTCGCTTTTTGAACAAGTTTATACACAGTCTTAAGCAGGTTTAACAGATTGCTTTAATTGATCACAGCAGTGCAAAGGGATTGTTACAAACTGATACATTTTTCTCTCATACAAGTCTCACCTCTTGAAACATTATCTTGAAGTTATTTGTTACTTTATAAACTTGCTGGGAATTGGATTATCAGATAATAAGATATATTATTCTGAGTAATATTTTCAGCTACAAAACTCACTTTAGAGTAAACTATTTTCAAAGATTTCAAAGTTTTATATTACAGAGAGCCACATAGTTCCAGGACAGAGGGGTCTGTCACAAACTGTAATAAACAAACAGCAGGGAACAGTCCTATGGATGAAAGGATCAGACAAAACAGTAGATTTGCATAATTAACAAATACATAAGAAGACAATGCAATAGCACTTAGTATGAACTTCAAATGAGTAGTAGATTTTTGTTCAATAAATTGAAAAGTTATGTTTATTTCCACTCCCCCTGTATCATGTGACAGCCATCAGCCAATCACAAATGCATATACGTATATGCAGTGCATTCTTGCACATGCTCAGTAGGAGTTGGTGACTCAAAAAGTGTAAATATAAAAAGACTGCACATTTTGTTAATGGAAGTAAATTGGAAAGTTGTTTGAAATTGCCTGCTCTATCTGAATCATGAAGTTTAATTTTGACTTGAGTGTCCCTTTTAGGCGGCTTTATTAGAAAGATGCAGCATTATTGTGACTTCATCAGAGACGTGTTGATGAGCAAAACGCGTAAGAATGGTCCTGATAATGCTGCCTCTCTCTAATAAAGTAGCTGTAATCCTTAGGACTGTTATCTGACATGTTCCTTGTTGATTACTTTTCCCTTCAATATTTATTTTGCCCCATTCTCCTGTAATTTAAGTCTGAAAACTGTGCATTTTTTAGTCCTGAAAACTGAATGTGCACATAGCAACATCACATATCTGTCCAGCAGTGGCTTCTTTTTGATCCAGGAGTTATATCTAACTATAATGTATAATGTCAAGTTGCTATTAATACTTTCCTTTCCTTTCGTGCTTCATCTTTTCAGCCCATAGAAAAAGAGGTTTGGTATTACAATCACTATGTTTACTATATCTGTAAGTGTGTGTTTAGATATAAATATTCTGTCTTATTTATAAATAATATTATTAGTTGAAGGATAAATACAAAGCATTTTTGTATATCTATTGTATAAAAATATAGGGAAAAAGATCTACTGGATCATAGGAATAACTAGTGTTATTAAAGCCCCCGTGTACATGGGCCAAAATGTTCAAGGAAAGAAATATACATATCCCCCTATCCCCCTAGCCCTATCCCTCTATCTTTATTTTTCTGCAGTGTAGGATCCCCCTAACCCTCCAACCTCCCTGATCCCCCCTCAAACTGCTCTCTAACCCTCCCCCCTCTAACAATTGCCGCCACCTTAGTTACTGGCAGCTGTCTGACAGTCCCTATAAACCCCTTTATTTTATTTTATTATTTTTTGTAGTTTAGTGGTCCTACCACCTCCCACCCCACTCCTGCGATCACAATTTAGTTTCCCCCTGCAATCCGAAACCCTTTTTTCCTGTGCCAAACCCTTTTCTGTAGTGTAGCTGCCCCATCCCTCCCTGTACCTTTATTTTCTGTAGCATAGAGCCCTCCCACTCCCTCCTCCCCCACATCTCCCGCCAGCACCACAGAAGATCGTTACGGTAACACACACAGTGTCACCATCTGTAACGATCAGGCATCTGCCCTCATATGGGGGAAGAGCACCGATCGCGCTCCGGCTCCATATGCGGCAGATGCCTGAAGCTTCAGCAGCTACAGCTCTCGGCTGTAACATAACAGCTGAGAGCGCTGGAGCCTCCTGACGCTGTCTCACGCTGTGGGTAAAGGCCAGGAATGTTTGTCCTTGCACAATCTCTACTGCGCATGACAGCTTCGGACAAACATACTGGTCCTTTTATTATATAGGATATGAAGTTCCCAAGAGCTAATACACAGATATGGACCTCTTCAGTACAACAGATAACTGTGCCTATGTACAGCATGTGAGAGGGGAAATAAGTCATCAGATTTACATAGAAACATCTAAGTAATTGTAAAACAAACAAACACTCTGAGGATGGACATTATGGTGCCAAATATCTCAAGGTCTCTGGGATGGCGAGATTATTTAAAGGGATAGCCCTGCACCAACTTTATTACTTAGTATTATATCACACTGACTGCAGAGCATCACACAACTAAACTGCAGAGCACAGTACTTCACTATACAGGTGGCCCTCATTTTACAACGGTTCAATTTACACCGTTTCAGAATAACAACCTTTTTTTCCAGTCATGTGACTGCTATTGAAAAGCATTGAGAAGCAGTGCATTTATTAAAATATCCAGTAGGTGGAGCTGTCCGCTTGTGTTGCAGCAAAGCCAAGCAAGCTGAAATTAATCAGTTTAACCAGACCTGAGCTATCGAGCAGATTTCAAAGGAACACGATCTTCCTGTCTATAATTCAGTCCAGATTGGAATGCATAAAAAGAACTGTTTGCAGAAAAATGCAAGTAAAGTCTGTGTTGTGTGATTAATTTATTAGGTTTATTAGGTTTATCATGCCGTTTAGCAAATGTTTTTGTTCATTTAACTTAGTTTATTTATATATTCTGTGTTGTATGATTGATTATTTTATTAGGTTTATGATGCTGTTTAGCATTTAAAGTCTTCATTTCAAAGCTTTAAAAATAAATGTATTAGGTGTTACTTACAATTTTGAGAGGGGCCTGGAACCTATCTCCCTCACTTCCCATTGACTTACATTATAAACTGGGTTTCAATTTACAACGGTTTCGATTTACAACTATTCCTTCTGGAACCTAACCCCGGCGTAAACTGAGGGCTACCTTACATTAAAACACACATACTCTAGTTTGTAAGCACAACCATACACATGTAGGCACACACACACACATACAGAAATACACACACATAAACACACATACTCTATTTGTAAATATAATCATACACATGTAGGCACGCACACACTCACACATGAAAACACTGCACACACACCTCACACATAAAAACACTACACAAAAACACTGCACACACACCTCACACATAAAAACACTACACAAAAACACTGCGCACACACCTCACACATAAAAACACTGCACACACACCTCACACATAAAAACACTGCACACACACCTCACACATAAAAACACTGCACACACACCTCACGCACCTCACACATAAAAACACTACACAAAAACACTGCACACACACCTCACACACCTCACACATAAAACACTGCACACACACCTCACACATAAAAACACTGCACACACACCTCACACATAAAAACACTGCACACACACCTCACACATAAAAACACTGCACACACACCTCACACATAAAAACACTGCACACACACCTCACACATAAAAACACTGCACACACACCTCACACATAAAAACACTGCACACAAACCTCACACATAAAAACACTGAACACACACCTCACACATAAAAACACTGCACACACACCTCACACATAAAAACACTGCACACACACCTCACACATAAAAACACTGCACACACACCTCACACATAAAAACACGGCACACAAACCTCACACATAAAAACACTGCACACACACCTCACACATAAAAACACTGCACACACATAAAAACACTGCACACACACCTCACACATAAAAACACTGCACACACACCTCACACATAAAAACACTGCACACACATAAAAACACTACACACACACACCTCACACATAAAAACACTGCACACACACCTCACACATAAAAACACTGCACACACACCTCACACATAAAAACACTGCACACACACACCTCACACATAAAAACACTGCACACATAAAAACACTGCACACACACCTCACACATAAAAACACTGCACACACACACACTCACACACATAAAACACTACACACACACACTCACACACATAAAAACACTGCACACACACCTCACACATAAAAACACTACACACACTCACACATAAAAACACTACACACACTCACACATAAAAACACTACACACACACACACTCACACATAAAAACACTACACACTCACACATAAAAACACTGCACACACACCTCACACATAAAAACACTACACACACACACTCACACATGAAAACACTGCACACACACCTCACACATGAAAACACTGCACACACACCTCACACATAAAAACACTACACACACACCTCACACATAAAAACACTGCACACACACCTCACACATAAAAACACTGCACACACACCTCACACATAAAAACACTACACACACACCTCACACATAAAAACACTGCACA
Source organism: Bombina bombina (assembly GCF_027579735.1). Lineage (NCBI taxonomy): Eukaryota > Metazoa > Chordata > Amphibia > Anura > Bombinatoridae > Bombina > Bombina bombina. The sequence continues at coordinate 43,545,175 of NC_069503.1, forward strand.
CACACCTCACACATAAAAACACTGCACACACACCTCACACATAAAAACACTGCACACACACCTCACACATAAAAACACTGCACACACACCTCACACATAAAAACACTACACACACACCTCACACATAAAAACACTGCACACACACCTCACACATAAAAACACTGCACACACACCTCACACATAAAAACACTGCACACACACCTCACACATAAAAACACTGCACACACACCTCACACATAAAAACACTGCACACACACCTCACACACAAAAACACTGCACACACACCTCACACATAAAAACACTGCACACACACCTCACACATAAAAACACTACACACACACCTCACACATAAAAACACTACACACACACCTCACACATAAAAACACTGCACACACACCTCACACATAAAAACACTGCACACACACCTCACACATAAAAACACTGCACACACACCTCACACATAAAAACACTACACACACACCTCACACATAAAAACACTACACACACACCTCACACATAAAAACACTACACACACACCTCACACATAAAAACACTGCACACACACCTCACACATAAAAACACTACACACACACCTCACACATAAAAACACTACACACACACCTCACACATAAAAACACTACACACACACCTCACATATAAAAACACTACACACACCTCACATATAAAAACACTACACACACACCTCACATATAAAAACACTGCACACACACCTCACACATAAAAACACTGCACACACACCTCACACATAAAAACACTTCACACACACCTCACATATAAAAACACTGCACACACACCTCACACATAAAAACACTGCACACACACCTCACACATAAAAACACTGCACACACACCTCACACATAAAAACACTACACACACACCTCACACATAAAAACACTGCACACACACCTCACATATAAAAACACTGCACACACACCTCACATATAAAAACACTGCACACACACCTCACATATAAAAACACTACACACACACCTCACACATAAAAACACTGCACACACACCTCACATATAAAAACACTGCACACACACCTCACACATAAAAACACTGCACACACACACCTCACACATAAAAACACTGCACACACACCTCACACATAAAAACACTGCACACACACACACATAAAAACACTGCACACACACCTCACACATAAAAACACTGCACACAAACACTGCACACACACAAACACTGCACACACACAAACACTGCACACACACAAACACTGCACACACACACACACAAACACACACAAACACACACACAAACACACACACAAACACTGCGCACACACAAAAACACTGCGTACAAACACCTCACACATAAAAACACTACACACACACCAATATGATTTTCATAATTTCCCAAAAAAAGAATGAAGTCTTGGGCTACACTATGCTTGTGACACACAGCATCGATTTTACTAATGCTCTGTGCATTAACATCCTTTAGTGCAGTTGTATCAGCAATTGCTTGGGCATAACACAGTACTAAAAGACAGTAATAAGTGTAATGCATGTGGCAATGGACCACACTCAGATCTAATAATACACGGTTTGTGACACTGATTAGCTATTTGTAGTCTTAGTGGGAAAGTAAGGGAACGTAGGGAAGGTATTTTTTAGCAATAAATACTCATTAAAACTGTGTTAGAATATATAGAGAGAATGCAGCATATCATGTTGCATGAATCAAATGAAATTAAATGTTAAACTATGGATAACATTAAATAAGGGGTGCACAATAGTTTCCATGTTGACATTTTGAGAAAACCCGTTTAGTCTTCCCAAGCAAGCAATGTCTTCAGAGCAAGGGATTCTGGGTAGATTCATTCAAAGGGGTGCACAACAGTTCATCCCATTAGCATTGTAATATACCCATATGTATATGAAGTGTTGTTAAAAACACAATAAACAAAACAGCTTCTAAGAATGAACAAAAAGGAAAGAGCAAAACCTTGCTAAGAGAAATACACCACCATTTCCCTGCCTGCTCCTGGTAGCACCCATGCTCGACCCCCCTCTAAAGTTAGCCTGGCATATTAAGTTAGTTATAACAAAATAGCATCTTGGTTTCACTTTTGAATGATAGAGAATTGGCATGTGTGAGGTTGCAACATTATAAGACCTCAGCATTTCCTCCCATTCCCAATGTGCTTAGTTCTGAGGCTGCAGCAGTATAAGACTAATATATTTATTTAGTAAGTTGTAAAAACTAACATATTTCATCACCCAATATTATATATATATATATAGATATATATAGATTAACGTTCAACCCCAAGGAAGAAAACGCTTCACTCTCCGGTCTTTTCATCAATATTTATTGTTCACAAAAGTTGTATTACAGCATTCCCAGACGTTTCGACACCTATTGGTGTCTTTTTCAATGGGTATTTGCCAAAATTCCTCTGTCCCAAAAGGCTCCTAACAAACTATTCCCAACAGCTTACCTATAAACCCCCCGTATGTGCTGTCGTCACTTCCGGTGCCATGGAGGCCGCTCCTGCTTGCGCGCGTCACCGCTCCTTCTCTGCCGCATGGCTAATTACCATAGCTCCACCTGCGTGATGTCATATACCCACATGCAGTACACTGGGCTGTGCGCATGTCAGGAGCTAGCGACTCCAATAGCATCGGACTAACGATTATAAATGAGTGTTCTAAAAACTTATCTAACCTATCTTTTATTGTTAAAAAGTGCTGAAAAAGCACTATCTAAGACCCTTAATATTTCCTATTTACACAGTGAACCTAATACCAGAATTATTACATCAACTATATATCAATTGAGTTCATCTAAAACTTTTTCTATTAGCATAACAACTATTCTATAGTTAATTGTAAAAAAATGATATAGAAATGGGGTTATTTGCTTACCGAGGGAACTTATCGTAATACCATTCATCCCTAATGAAATAAGGTAGAAACTTTTTTAGGTCCGCAACAGTACACTGCATCATGGAGCTTCTTCAATTTGTGTTGTTCTTATTCCATCCACTCTATACAAATGGATAATCCAGTCCCTTGTAATAGAAATGACCTGGATCAAACAATCCTAGACTTCCCATCAAAGGAAAACATTAAAATCCAGTTGTATATTTAGTCCTTTCGGGGCTACTGTATCCAATCGGTAGATCCAGGAGGTTTCCACCTGAAGGAGTTTGGTGTTCCTATCTCCCCCTCTCCGTAGGGGCGGCACATGATCTATGAGTATGGTCCTCAGACTTGCAGCTGTGTGTCCTGCCTGGAGAAAATGCCGAGCCACTGGTTGATCCGACTCACGTTTCTCAATCGCTTGCCTAATCGCATGGCGATGATTGGCTATCCTCTCACGAAAGGTGGTCGATGTTTTCCCCACATACATCAAGGAACACGGACACATCAGTACATAGATCACGTAGGTACTAAGGCATGACAGCCTATGTAAAATCTTGTACTTCCTCCCAGTGTGTGGGTGATGGAAGTGCATCCCAGTCAGCATACTATTACACGTAGTGCAATCACCACACCTGTAGCATCCCAGTTTCCTTTTTGTGTCCAACCATGTCCCCTTTTCGTAACACTTTATTGGGTCATTGTGGACCAAAATATCCTTTAGATTGGGTGCTCTTTTGTATACCATCCGTGGTGCTTTCATACGTGTAAAGGGTAAGGTCTTGTCTGAGCTCACGATTTCCCAGTTCTTCTTTACCGACTCTGATAGAATCTTAGATATGGGGTTGAACGTAGTTATAAAATTGATGTTATCACCTACATCTTCCACATTTTTCTTCACACCCTGAGACAGAAGCAGTGACTTCTGGTCTTGTTGCACCAATTTGGTGTGTACCTCTTTGATCATTTTTCGTCCATAACCTCGCTGTTCCAGTTTGTTAACCATTTCTTCCTCTTGGATCCTTCTTGTCTCCGGCAGTGTATTATTGCGAACCACTCGCGTAAGCTGAGAGGAGACAACCCCTCTTTTTTGATGTCCCGGATGATAACTTGTGGACAGCAATAAGGAGTTTTTATCAGTGGGCTTTGAGTACAATGAGGTTGAAAATTTACAACCCTCATCATCAGTGTGAATTGTGATATTTAAGTCCAAAAAAGGTATACTTCTACAATCACAGGAGTACTTAAAACGAATAGTAGAGTCAATATTATTCAGAGTATCAACCCATTTCTTCAGGGATTCCTCTGACCCTCGCCACACTAGAAATACGTCATTAATATATCTTACGTATAGCTTGATACAATCTATCGTAAGAATTTGCATAATCATAGTCTCATACCAAGCCATATATAGATTGGCATATGCGGGAGCCATATTTGAACCCATTGCAGTCCCTGATATTTGTAAAAAATATTCTTTCTCAAATTTGAAGAAATTCTTCTCTAAGCAAAAAGTAAGGAGTTCTAATAGGAACTCAATGGGTGGTCCCGCATATGCCAATGAACTGCTCAATATTGATCTAACAGCCTGTATCCCGCCACCATGTGGGATGGCGGTGTACAGGCTGTCAACGTCCATGGTGACTAGTAGGTCACCTGGATTTAAGGTTTCCCAGCTCAGTAACCTCCTGATAAGAGATGGAGAGTCTAATATAAAGGAGTATGTTTCTTTAACAACTGGTTGCAAGTGATGGTCTATAAAAATAGCCACATTAGAGCACAAAGAATCCCGGGCAGACACAATTGGTCTGCCAGGGGGTTTTGTCAGTGTCTTGTGCACTTTCGGCAACAAGTATAGCACTGGAGTTACTGGATGTGATGTAGTCATAAACTCTAGCTCATTTTCTTTTATCATGTCTGATTCAAACCCACACTTCAGTATATGATCCAATTCCTTCTTAAAAACATTTGTCGGATTTCCCCTTAGTTTACAATACACTCTACTGTCAGTCAATTGTCTATACGCCTCCTCTCTGTAATCAGAGTAGTTTTGTACAACAATTGATCCCCCCTTATCCGCTGCATTTATGATGATTGTATGGTCATCCTTTAGATTTTTAAGAGCCATTCTTTCACCTTTCGTGAGATTAGGAAATATTTTTTCTACTTTGGCTTGCCCCCACGTGTCGTTAATCATGCGTGAAAAGCTGCGGATAGAGGGATTATTGTTGACCGGGTCAAATTTACTCTTGGTTTTGAAATTGCTGAAAGGGGGCTGTTCCTTGTTTTTAAAAAAATCTTTAATTTTAAGTTGTCTCTGTAGTTTATAAGTATCAACACACATCTGGAACTTATCCAGGGTAGGTGTAGGAACAAAAGACAAACCCCTATTCAGCAATTTTCTCTCATCCAAGCTAAGGGGTCTATCACTCAGGTTGTAGATAATATCTACCTCTTTTTTGTCACTTTTCTCTTTGTATCCTCCCCTCCTTGTGTGGGGTCTCGGTTGCTTTGTTTTCCTGGGAGCGGGTTTTTTTTGGAAGACCTGGTACTTATCCCGCCTAAAGGGTGTCCAGTATTGTCTCCAGTGTTTACTGTCTCAATATCCCCTTCTGATGTTTCACCCCCACTGCTATCCACAGTGTCTGCAATGTTTTTATTATTAAAAAGTCTCCTACGTGTATAGTGAGGTCTATCTTCCTTCCCATAAAGCCATCTATAGACTCTCCTCTCCCTGTAGTCAGTCTCTACAGTGGCTAATTTACTATTTTTAAATGTCAACAAATCATTCCGATATTTATTCACTTGACCCTGTAGTTTCTTAACCCAATCTTCTCCTGTATCATCAAGTAGAACCTGAAAACTCATCTGTTTGGTATCATTTATCTCAACTCTGATTAGCTGCAGCAGTCTATTAGACTCTTCAATTACTAATAAAATCAAATCATATGAGCACTTATTAAGTATCGAACACCATTTTTTACAGAAGTCTGGGTTTGACCTACCAATTGTGGGCACATTTTTAATACGAAAACCACGTGGTATATTTCTATTGCGATGATAGTTTGACAAATATACAGTGTGTAGGTGGTGATCTATCTCTCTTTTCTGTAGGTTAAGTAGCTTATGATAGACATCAAGTGGTGTTTCCCCTCTCAGCTCACGCAAGTCTGTATTCACCAGGATGCGGGCTGCATCTGCTTCAGTGAAAAAAAGGGATTCTCTGTTACTATTATCATCCCCTGTGTTTGGATAATCATCAGCTGTGGCCCCCAAGGTCTCCATGGGATATATCCCAGGGTTATGGTGTCCTCCAAAGTCCTGTAATTAATCACTAGGAGACAAGAAGGATCCAAGAGGAAGAAATGGTTAACAAACTGGAACAGCGAGGTTATGGACGAAAAATGATCAAAGAGGTACACACCAAATTGGTGCAACAAGACCAGAAGTCACTGCTTCTGTCTCAGGGTGTGAAGAAAAATGTGGAAGATGTAGGTGATAACATCAATTTTATAACTACGTTCAACCCCATATCTAAGATTCTATCAGAGTCGGTAAAGAAGAACTGGGAAATCGTGAGCTCAGACAAGACCTTACCCTTTACACGTATGAAAGCACCATGGATGGTATACAAAAGAGCACCCAATCTAAAGGATATTTTGGTCCACAATGACCCAATAAAGTGTTACGAAAAGGGGACATGGTTGGACACAAAAAGGAAACTGGGATGCTACAGGTGTGGTGATTGCACTACGTGTAATAGTATGCTGACTGGGATGCACTTCCATCACCCACACACTGGGAGGAAGTACAAGATTTTACATAGGCTGTCATGCCTTAGTACCTACGTGATCTATGTACTGATGTGTCCGTGTTCCTTGATGTATGTGGGGAAAACATCGACCACCTTTCGTGAGAGGATGGCCAATCATCGCCATGCGATTAGGCAAGCGATTGAGAAACGTGAGTCGGATCAACCAGTGGCTCGGCATTTTCTCCAGGTAGGACACACAGCTGCAAGTCTGAGGACCATACTCATAGATCATGTGCCGCCCCTACGGAGAGGGGGAGATAGGAACACCAAACTCCTTCAGGTGGAAACCTCCTGGATCTACCGATTGGATACAGTAGCCCCGAAAGGACCAAATATACAATTGGATTTTAATGTTTTCCTTTGATGGGAAGTCTAGGATTGTTTGATCCAGGTCATTTCTATTACAAGGGACTGGATTATCCATTTGTATAGAGTGGATGGAATAAGAACAACACAAATTGAAGAAGCTCCATGATGCAGTGTACTGTTGCGGACCTAAAAAAGTTTCTACCTTATTTCATTAGGGATGAATGGTATTACGATAAGTTCCCTCAGTAAGCAAATAACCCCATTTCTATATCATTTTTTTACAATTAACTATAGAATAGTTGTTATGCTAATAGAAAAAGTTTTAGATGAACTCATTTGATATATAGTTGATGTAATAATTCTGGTATTAGGTTCACTGTGTAAATAGGAAATATTAAGGGTCTTAGATAGTGCTTTTTCAGCACTTTTTAACAATAAAAGATAGGTTAGATAAGTTTTTAGAACACTCATTTATAATCGTTAGTCCGATGCTATTGGAGTCGCTAGCTCCTGACATGCGCACAGCCCAGTGTACTGCGTGTGGGTATATGACATCACGCAGGTGGAGCTATGGTAATTAGCCATGCGGCAGAGAAGGAGCGGTGACGCGCTCAAGCAGGAGCGGCCTCCATGGCACCGGAAGTGACGACAGCACATACGGGGGGTTTATAGGTAAGCGGTTGGGAATAGTTTGTTAGGAGCCTTTTGGGACAGAGGAATTTTGGCAAATACCCATTGAAAAAGACACCAATAGGTGTCGAAATGTCTGGGAATGCTGTAATACAACTTTTGTGAACAATAAATATTGATGAAAAGACCGGAGAGTGAAGCTTTTTCTTCCTTGGGGTTGAACGTTAATCTACATTTTTCCACGCAGCACCCTGGCAGATGATCTCAGGAACAGTGAGTGCACTATAACTGTTATTGCTCTATATATATATATATATATATATATAGATCAAGGTATATTATAATACAAATAATGTGCACAAATAATAGTAAAAAGTCATTCACTAACTTTATCCCCGCTGCATAGATGCACTGTTGCTATTTAAAGACAAGATTAAGTTTAAGCCAGGCCAGGTGGTCTCTCAGTTACTAATCTGCCTTACCGGTCCGGTATAGTAGGGCAGCAGCTGAAGATCAAAGTAGGCTCCAGCAAGTCCAAACCAAGTTGATGGCTCCGTCCAGATGGGATGACAGGTCCGACCGTCACAGGTGGCAGCAGTCTTTCTTTCCCTTTTGCTACCAGTACTGTGCTCAGTATCCTGCTCCCTTGCACATGCACAGGGAGCCAAACAATGCCAGTCATGTTCTCCTGGTGCTGTCAACCACCAGGAGAACATGTCCATCTCTGATTGGCTCCCTCGCTAAGAGGCATTACGAGGGATTCCTCCTATTGGACGATTTTTTCTTCACTGATGTTCGGTCAGCCTGTGTCAGCTAGTGGGTGGTGCTCTAATGCTTCGCTGTTGGATTTGAAAAATGCACTCATGTTGCGCAACAGAGAAGTAGAAAAGTACATTGCCTCTCCATAGCGTAACATGGGGGGGAGAAGGTTAATTTTTTTTTTTGTTTGGTCAGCCAGTGAGTGTCGCTCTAATGCTCCTCTGTTGGAATACAAAAAATGCACCCATGTTGCGCAACGGAGAAGTATGTTCAGTACACTGCATCTCCAGAGCGCAACATGGGGGGGGAGTTATTTTTTTTTGTACAATTTTTTTTTAATTTATATTAAATTTAAATAAACTTTTGGGGGGGGCGTGTCCGACCAACGACCAAGATGGCTGCTTTTAACATGGGCTGTGATTTAGTGCAACCTAATCCGCTGTTTAGTGCCTACTTCCTGTAAAATCTACAGCTATCTTGAGTGATATTGAACACTTGAACATCTGAGGAACAGATTTGTATATTTTTCTTTCACGGCAGTTCAGCCCAGCAGACCATACTAGAGGAGGTGCACAGCGGAGGCCTTTCAGCGGCCTGGACCTTCATCTACCCCTCCACTCTACCTGCTTAAGGTTATAAGTACACAGATACTGACATTGTTCTACACTTTTGCTTTGCAAAGTGAAAATTTAAGCAATCACCATTAATTAAGTGGACTAGGCTCGATATCGCACAGAGGTAAACCATGCCCTGGGGAAAAGTCTTGCATGATTGCTGAGCAGTTGCAGCAATTTAATCAGCAGCTACGTCTGGCCTTTGAGGAGGGGACCCCGTGCAACAAACCAGACCCGGATGAGGAATCCCTACCTATGGGGGCCTGTTGCGAGTCTCGCCTGGCTGAGACAGGATCCTGGAGGTACGAGACCACTGAGCACTTTGATTTCCCCGTGCCAGTTGCAACTAAGGATTCTGTGCCTGCCGTTCCTCAAATACCAAGTGGGGAGCGGTATTTGCAGATTGTACAAGAGCCTGCTGCGGCTCCTCAGTCCCTAACGGCTCACGCCGAGAATTGTGCTCCGCAACAGGTCCATACCCAGCCCTTCTGGATTTGTCAGGGTAAATACGCAATGGCTCTGCAGAGAGAATTGACCTTACTGGTTGATAATTTAGAGCTCCACCGGAACGTCACAGCCAGCGATACCCAAACAGTTGTAAACAAGGATCTTCCGCATGGGGCTACTGCATTCCTCGCCATGGAGGATTTTTAGCAGGCAGGCCAGCTCGTCTGTACGGGCTTTGAAACGGCTGTGGTTCAGGCTTTGAGTTACACGCTGCAGCCCACCCGTTCTGAACCTATACAATACCCTATACAATACGCAGGGGAGCTGGCCATTACACATCTTTGGGGTAAAAGTGTTGAAATAACGGATCAGAGAGTCGCCATGCAAACTATCCCACTACGTATGACACAGACACTGCTGCAGGGCCATAAGGCCGTTGGTGACCTGTACGGAGCTGTGAGGGGTCTTGCCATTATCACATAACTCTTATTCTACCTCCTCTGGTCCAACAAACTGAATTTCTTTCCTAGACCAGGATGCAGATTCCTACCGGATAAAGCTGGAGTGGGGTAACTTTATGCTGACAACGGGTGGTCTGTTACAAGGGATATTTGACTGCTACGTTTTTCTCTCTATATGCCCTATATCTATTGAAGAGGTCCCCCCTCCTTTATAATAGACGAAGTTTACCCCCCTATTTCTTGGGTTATGTTTTGTGAGTTGCAATTAGTGATCAGCTACACCTATTTATGTATGCCTGTTATTGCTACTATATACTGTCTTGTAGATTTAAGTGAACATTGTGGGGGGCTTTGTTTGTTTGCTTGGGTATAGGAGGTACACTATTTGTGATTTCCCACTCCCTCTATATATCTGTACTATAATCAATACGCTTATAACGACTTCGTAGTGGTAATAATGATGCATATTTAGATTTGGTCACAAAAGGACTGTTAGGTTTGGTATTAGACCAAAGTAAATTAGTTATATTATACAGTACTTACCTAATCTATTTCATTTTCTGTCTGAGACATGTGAGATATCTTCGAAAAGGTGCTTCTGCCCCTTTAAATATTGTGCTTTAACAATATTCCATACTAGATCCCACCAGATTCATACAAATCCCAGGGAGCAGCTCCGGTACTTTGGTATAGCACCCTCCACAAGACTTATACCTGAAAAATTGATCTTAGCTTTGTTTTGCTTAATCCCAGTTTGAAATATGTCCCCTTAAATCATTACGTACCGTTGTTATGTTTAGGCACGTTATATGCTAAGCTCTTATCTTTTAGACTCCCTAAGCACGCCGCATGTATTAATATAAGTAGCTCCACCTGGTTCTTAGAGACTTGTGGCCCCACTCAACAGGTATGTACTTTTCCGCTAAGCTAAGAGACACAGATCTCATTCCTAAATCCCAAAATTCTATGCATATATGTGTGTTTTACTCTCATAGATATTACTAGTCCACACCCTATCTGGTTTACCTGAATATATGTGTAATTACAGTTACAAGGGCCTAAAATGGGTCCTATAAGATCTAAGTTTCAGTTCCTAATTCCCTCTCACTAGAGTCCTATATTTTCTATGACCCAAAAAAGATGTCATGTGTTTTGAGAGGATTCATTTTATTTTTATTTCTCCAAAAGAGGAAAATGAGGTTTCACATAAGTATACACATAATTGGAGTAGGTTCATATGTTGTTTAATATACATGCTGATCTATGTTATATTTGTGGAGCTGTGTATGCTGTTCAACGTATTGTTTTCATGTATTAGTTCATTTTTTTATGTATATTATAGTGCAATCACGACTTTGTCTTTTTCATGCTAATGTAAGTGCTTATTGCATATCTTTTGTCAAAGCATATAACCTCAATAAAAAACTTTAAAAAAAAAAAAAATTTAAATAAACTTTGGGCCCATATGGCAGGGGAGGCCCTGCCTCCTGTGACTGCACATCCCTGCTTTGGATGTTGTCAGAGCTTTGAAATATTATGTTGATGCCACTAAAGATTTCAGAAAGACTTACAGTTTTTTTTTTTGTTTTTTTTTCTGGTTCACGAAAGGGTCAGAAAGCTTCTGTTATTTCCTTAGCCTCTTGGTTAAAACTTCTGATTCAGAAAGTTTATTTGGAGGCGGGTCAGTCTCCGTCTCAAACAACTACAGCTCATTCTAAAAGATCAGTTGCCACATCTTGGGCTTTCAAGAATGAGGCTTCAGTTTATCAAATCTGCAAAGCAGCCACTTGGTCTTCTTTGCATACTTTTACCAATGTTTACCATTTTTATGTTTTTGCCTCTTCAGAAGCAACTTTTGGTAGAAAGGTTCTTCAGACAGTGGTCATTTTGATTTTATTGCCTATAAAAAAAATTTGAGTTTTTTTAGTTATTAAAAGACTTTAATTTTGGATATAATTTTTCATCGAAAAAAAAAGCTATTTATATTTTATCCCTCCCTTTTTATTTTGTTACTTGTGGACTTCCACATCTTGGGTATTATATCCCATGTGTAACAAATCGTGGACTCTCACCACCTATATGAAAGAAAACATAATTAAGTTCTTACATAAATTATGTTTTTTCTGTATAGGTATGAGGGGGTTATTCCTCTTTTTCTAACCTCCTTTCTTGCACAAAATAATGAAACAAAGAAAAACATAAACGACAAAGAGGAACATTCCTTTAAAAATTAAAAATATAAATCAACTATGAGTAAATACAAAACTTTGACAAATGCATAAATGTCATCAAATTATGTGGCATATGTTTTAACAAAAGTGTATATCCTATAGAACCTAGTATATGAGAGCCTTAGGTGTATAACCTCATTTTTAAAATACAAACAAACTCCAACCTTGAATTTCAAGGATGACAAGAAAAAAATAAAATAATTTCCCTCTCCCCACTCTTCTCGGTTAACCATCTTGCGATTGTAGGTATCGCTAACCCCTACCTGTAAACACTGGAACATTCATTCCTCCCTATAGCGTTTCTCAGAAACTCTGAACCCCAGAAGGGAGAAATAAGCTGAATTTCTAACTCTTGTATAGGACATAATAAACTCTCTCCATTTATTGAAAAAACGTAATACGCTTATTTCTAATAGTTTTCACTCCCTTAAATAGAATTCACTGTAATACTATTTTATAATTTATTTATTTTTATTATTTTTTTTTAAATATTTATTTAAGTCCAACAATGTATAAAATTATACATCATGATTTTTAAGCAGCCACGCAGCCACGCAGGGCGAGAAACCAAAAGGAAACCCCCCCCAGAAAAAAAGTGGTTTATAGAAAATACAATTAATTATACCTCCTACATTGAAGGATCAACATTTAGTAACTTATTTTCACATGATTGTTCTCACATGATCTCTTTCTTGAGACTACTAAAAATACCAAATAAAATATACAATGTTGAGGTTTTTAATTTTAACCTGTTAATAAAATCCAAGATAACACTCAAAAAAGAAGATAGACAAAACAAAAAAAAAAGAGAAAAAAAATTCCCCGTCCCTCTCTTCCCCACAGTTCGGTCACCCCCCTGCCCCTCTGAATTCTCTCCTATTAGCCAAATGCCCAAGTTGATGGAAAAAAAATCTCTAAGAGTTAGGGACTGAAAGGAATCAGAGTTGGAGTGTAAGCATATATTGAGTTGTTATTGGAAAAGAGAGGCTAATTTTAAGCCATTTTGAGAAAAAAATCTGCAATCTGCCTCTATTTAAATGTTGTAAAGTTAAACTGTTCAAAAATAATCTGAGTCTGTATTATCTTAATGAACATAGAGAGAGTAGGGGCTTTTCTAATCTTCCAATTCTTTAAAATTAAGTTGTGTCCTATCATAATAATAGTGTTAATTAGGTTACATTCTTGTCTGTCTGTTGCTGTATATAAAAAAAAACATATCTTGTGGATTGAGATTCTTAACTCCAGCTTTCTAGTTAACCAGAAAAATATTTTTTTTCCAAAATTGGTTGATTTTTGGGCATTGCCACATACAATGAATAATATCCGCTTTAGATGAGTTATATCTAGGGCATATGCTTTCATTTTTTTCCATTTAGATAATCTTTCTGGGGTGATATAGGTATCATTTAATAGTTTAATATGCAATTCCTTCCAGATATTAGAAATTAACGCTTCTTTTATCCAGCTAATACTATATTTTACTTCTGATATATCTAAATCAGGAAAGTATTTTACCCATTTAAGCTGTATTGTCCCCAAAAAGTCTTTACCATACTTATTTAAGCATATTTTATATAGGGGAGATGAGGCATAGGAACCCTTTTGGTACAATTTAATATAGTTTCCCAGTTCTCCTAACCCAGATGAATTTTGGATGACTTCTATATTATCATATATAAAATGCCTAAGTTGCAAATATGCAAAAAAATATATATTTGAGATATTATATTTTCAAGAAATAGCCTCAAAAGACTTAATTTGCTTATTACTATCTAAGATTTGCATTATAAAGACCAGGTCGTTCTGTGCCCAAGTTCTAAAAACCTGTGAGGATACCCCTGGGAGAAACTTTGGGTTACCAATGATTGTAAGAAAAGGAAACATTTGACAATTTATATCTAACATATTACATAAAGTTTGCCAAGCAATGACAGTATTCCGTATGATAATCCTATTCTGTATATTTATTGGTAGTTGCTTTCTCGGACAATGTAGTACTGCGCTAAGTGAAAAAGGAGAGATTAAGGCCTCTAGTTATTAAGGTCCGTATTTACCTGCATTCGCCTGCCCCAATACGCCCGCCTAAGTTCGCCTAACCTCGCTGCCATGGACCTGAATACGTTCGCCAAATTTATCAATAAAGCTGTCAAAAAGCCGCGCACCAAGTACGGAGCGATGAGCAGCGGACTGTGTTATTTATCAGTCATCGATCTCGCTGCTCTTCTGCTTTTTCCCAGCTTTATTGATAACCCTGTCACTAAGCACTCACACTATACTATAATGTTATACCCCCTAAACCACAGCTCCCAGAGCCCCCCGCAGCTATAATAAAGTTATTACCCCTAAACCGCCGCTCCCGGACCCCGCCGCAACTATAATAAAGTTATTAACCCCTAAACCGCCGCTCCCGGACACCGCCGCCACCTACCTTATATCTATTAATCCCTAATCTGCTGCCCCCTATACCGCCGCCACCTACATAAACTTATTAACCCCTATCCTGCCGCTCCCAGACCCCGCCGCAACTAAATAAATAGTTTAACCTCTAAACCGCTGCTCCCGGACCCCGCCGCAACTAATTAAATTGTTTAACCCCTAAACCACCGCTCCGGGAGCCCGCCGCCACCTACATTAAACTTATAAACCCCTATCCTGCCCCCCCTATACCGCCGCCATCTATATTAAACTAATTAACCCCTATCCTGCCCTCCCTACACCGCCGCCACCTATATTAAAATGTATTAACCCCTATCCTGCCCCCCCAAACTGCTGCCACTATATTAAACTTATTAACCCCTAAACCTAAGCCTAACACTAACCCTAACACCCCCCTAATTTAAATATTATTTTAAATAAATCTAAATAAAAATTACTATTATTAACTAAATTATTCCTATTTAAAACTAAATACTTACCTGTAAAATAAACCCTAAGATAGCTACAATATAATTAATAATTACATTGTAGCTATTTTAGGATTTATTTTTATTTTACAGTCAACTTTGTATTTATTTTAACTAGGTACAATAGTTATTAAATAGTTATTAACTATTTAATAACTACCTAGCTAAAATAATTACAAAATTACCTGTAAAATAAATCCTAACCTAAGTTACAATTAAACCTAACACTACACTATCATTAAATTAATTAAATAAATTAACTACAATTACCTAAAATTAATTACAATTAAATAAACTAAACTATAGTACAAAAACAAACAAACACTAAATTACAGAAAAGAAAAAAAGAATTACAAGAAGTTTAAACTAATTACACCTAATTTAAGCCCCCTAATAAAATAATAAAGCCCCCAAAAATAAAAAAAATGCCCTACCCTATCCTAAATTACAAAGTAATCAGCTCTTTTACCAGCCCTTAAAAGGGCTTTTTGTGGGGCATTGCCCCAAAGTAATCGGCTCTTTTACCTGTAAAAAAAAATACAACCCCCCCAACATTAAAACCCACCACCCACATACCCCTACTCTAACCCACCCAAACCCCCCTTAAAAAACCTAACCCCCTGAAGATCACCCTACCTTGAGTCAACTTCACCCAACTGGGCCAAAATCTTCATCCAAGCCGGGCAGAAGAGGTCCTCCATCCGATAGAAGTCTTCATCCAAGTGGTGCAGAAGAGGTTCTTCATCCGGTGGAAGTCTTCAAAGGAGCCGACCTTCCAAGGAGCCGACGCGCAGCCATCCTCTTCATCTGGAGTCTTCTTACACAATGACGGTACCTTTAAGTGATGTCATCCAAGATGGCGTCCCTTCAATTCCGATTGGCTGATAGGATTCTATCAGCCAATCGGAATTAAGGTAGGAAAAATCTGATTGAAGTTCAATCCAATTGGCTGATCCAATCAGCCAATCGGATTGAGCTCGCATTCTATTGGCTGTTCCGATTGGATCAGCCAATCGGATTGAACTTCAATCTGATTGGCTGATTGAATCAGCCAATCAGATTTTTCCTACCTTAATTCTGATTGGCTGATAGAATCCTATCAGCCAATCGGAATTGAAGGGATGCCATCTTGGATGACATCACTTAAAGGTACCGTCATTGTGTAAGAAGACTCCGGATGAAGAGGATGGCTCCGCGTCGGCTCCTTGGAAGATGGCTCCGCTCAGAATGGATGTAGATTGAAGACGCCGCCTGGATGAAGACTTCTACCGGATGAAGGACCTCTTCTGCGCCACTTGGATGAAGACTTCTATCGGATGGAGGACCTCTTCTGCCCCGCTTGGATGAAGATTTCGTCCCGGTTGGGTGAAGTCGACTCCAGGTAAAGTGATCTTCAGGGGGTTAGTGTTAGGTTTTTTTTAAGGGGGGTTTGGGTGGGTTATGTGGGTGGTGGGTTTTAACATTGGGGGGGTTGTATTTTTTTTTACCGGTAAAAGAGCTGATTACTTTTGGGCAATGCCCTGCAAAAAGCCCTTTTAAGGGCTGGTAAAAGAGCTGATTACTTTGTAATTTAGGATAGGGTAGGGCATTTTTTTTTATTTTGGGGGGCTTTATTATTTTATTAGGGGGCTTAGATTAGGTGTAATTAGTTTAATTTTCTTGTAAGTTTTTTTTATTTTCTGTAATTTAGTGTTTGATTTTTTGTACTATAGTTTAGTTAATTTAATTGTATTTAATTGTAGTTAATTTATTTATTTAATTAATTTAATGATAGTGTAGTGTTAGGTTTAATTGTAACTTAGGTTAGGATTTATTTTACAGGTAATTTTGTAATTATTTTAGCTAGGTAGTTATTAAATAGTAAATAACTATTTAATAACTATTGTACCTAGTTAAAATAAATACAAAGTTGCCTGTAAAATAAAAATAAATCATAAAATAGCTACAATGTAATTATTAGTTATATTGTAGCTATATTAGGGTTTATTTTACAAGTAAATATTTAGTTTTAAATAGGAATAATTTAGTTAATAAGAGTAATTTTTATTTATATTTATTTAAATAATATTTAAGTTAGGGGGGTGTTAGGGTTAGTGTTAGACTTAGGTTTAGGGGTTAATAAGTTTAATATAGTGGCGGCGGTGTAGGGGGGGCAGGATAAGGGTTAATAACTTTAATATAGGTGGCGGCGGGGTCTGGGAGCGGCGGTTTAGGGGTTAAACTATTTATTATAGTTGCGGCGGGGTCCGGGAGCGGCAGGATAGGGGTTAATACGTTTATATAGGTGGCGGCGGCATAGGGGCGGCAGATTAGGGGTTAATAGGTATAATGTAGGTGGCGGCGGGGTCCGGGAGCGGCAGTTTAGGGGTTAATATATTTATTATAGTTGCGGCGGGGTCTGGGAGCGGCGGTTTAGGGGTTAATAAGTTTAATGTAGGTGGCGGCGGTGTAGGGGGAGCAGATTAGGGGTGTTTAGACTTGGGGTACATGTTAGGGTGTCAGGTTCAGACATTTCCCATAGGAATCAATGGGATATCGTGCAGCAGCGAACTTGAGCTTTTGCTATGGTCAGACTCCCATTGATTCCTATGGGATCCGCCGCCTCCAGGGCGGCAGATAGAAAACCAGGTATACTGGGCCAGAAAAGTGCCGAGCGTACCTGGTAGGAATTTGATAACTTTCAAAAGTAGTCAGATTGTGCCGAACTTGCATTCGGCACATCTGGAGTGATGTAAGCATCGATCTGTGTCGGACTGAGTCCGGTGGATCGTATGTTACGTCACTGAATTCTACTTTTGCCGGTCTGTAGGGCATCATAACTACGGCGAATCAGCCTCGCCACAAATACGCTGCGGAATTCCAGCGTATTTGCGGTTGACGGCTTGATAACTAGAGGCCTAAGGCTTCTTCAAGTATTTTCTATGGTGCACCAATCAATTTTATATCGCGCTAGAGTGATAATATTATAGCACTTGATATCAGGGAAAGCAAATCCACCAAAGACCATAAGTTGTGATAATTTATAAATAGATAATAATTGCCTTTCCCACTCCATATAAAAATAGCACATGATTTATAGAACAATTTAATATCCTTATTGGAGATAAAAAGTGGTAGATTTTGTATTTTATGTAGCAATTGAGGTAGTAAAATTATTTTAATTGCATAACCTTTGCTGAAAAGGATATAGGAAATGACTGCCACCTCTGTAATTTAGCTATGGCATCTGTAAAGAAATTAGTAAAATGAAGTTTATACCAATTATTTGGGTTTTTATGAAATTCAATACCAATATATCTTATAGATTCTACCTCTTTAAAAGGGTGGTAATGATAACTGTCTTTCTGTCTATGTACCCATATGATCCCTGTTTTCGAAAATTTATTTTGTAACCAGATATTGAACTAAATAGGTCAAATATCTGTAGACATAAAGGGATACTACTTTTAGTATTTTTAAGAAATAATAGAAGGTTGTCTGCATATAGGGAGAGTATTAGTTCTTTGTTTCCCAACTTAATTCCCCTTAGTTCTTGTCTAAAAAGAATTGCCAACGGTTCTAATGCAACATTAAAAAGGAGCGGGGAGAGTGGGCACCCTTGTCTCGTCCCTTTATTTAGGGTTAGGTTAGGGGTCAAGCTACCATTTACCATAATGAATGAGAGTGGTTAGTTATAAATTTCTTTAACAAAAGAAAAAAAAGTGACCTGCAAAACCAAAATTATGAAGTGAAAAATATAGATGCTCCCAGATCACAGAATCAAATGCCTTTTCTGCGTCAACTGTTAAAATAGCAAAATCTAAATCAGTATTTTACCTTTTTTATGAAAATTATTCCAAAAATAATACAAAAGCAGGGCTACTTTTCTAGTATTTTTAGTAGAATATCTGCCTGTAATAAACCCAGATTGATCTTCATGTATAATCTCATTCAAACATATTTTAAATCTATTTGCCACAATAGAGGATCTACATTTAGTAGCGAAATGGGTCTTTATAATCCCATATATGTTGGATATTTACCCTTTTTTAATATTAATGTGATCAATAGACAGTAAATATATTTCGGCTAGATTACGAGTTTTGCGGTATGAGTGAAAAAGCATCATTATGGCTCTTTTTCACTACCGCTGGTATTACGAGTTTTGCAGGTATATCTGTACCGCACACTTTTTTGGCCATAACACAACGTAACTACCACAGCTTTCCAAAAGTCCTTTTTCAATGGGACTTCCTTTGCGCCGGTATTACGAGTCTACCTGGGAGGCCAAAAAGTGAGCAGTAAACCCTATACCGTCAAGATCCGTACTGTAAGCTGAAAGTCAGTAGTTATGGGTTTTATGCTACAAAGCCGTAACATAAAACTCATAACTAAAGTGCTAAAAAGTACACTTACACCCATAAACTACCTATTAACCCCTAAACCGAGGCCCTCCCGCATTGCAAACACTAAAATAAAATTAACCCCTAATCTGCTGATCCCGACATCGCTGCCACTATAATAAACATATTAACCCCTAAACCACCGTAATCCTGCATCGCAAACGCTAGTAAAATATTATTAACCCCTAATCTGCTGTCCCTAACATCGCTGCAACCTAAATTACTGTTATTAACTCCTAATCTGCTGCCCCCATAATCGCTGCCACTATACTAAGTTATTCACCCCTAACCCTAACCCTAAGTCTAACCCTAACACCCACTAACTTTAATGTAATTAAAATAAATCTAAATAAAACCTACTATTAATAACTAAATAATTCCTATTTAAAACTAAATACTTACCTGTAAAATAATAGTTACATTGTAGCTATCTTTTGGTTTTATTTTTATTTCACAGGTAAGTTTGTATTTATTTTAACTAGGTAGACTAGTTACTAAATAGTTATTAACTATTTACTAGCTACCTAGCTAAAATAAATACAAATTTACCTGTAAAATAAAACCTAACCTGAGTTACACTAACACCTAACCTTAAACTACAATTAAATAATTTACATTAATTAAATACAATTAACTAAAGTACAAAAACCCCCCACTAAATTACACAAAATGAAAAAGAAATTATCAAATATTTAAACTAATTACACCTAATCTAATAGCCCTATTAAAATAAAAAAGCCCCCCCAAAATAAAATAAAAAACCCTAGCCTACAATACACTACCAATGGCCCTTAAAAGGGACTTTTGCGGGGCATTGCCCCAAAGAAATCAGCTCTTTTACCTGTAAAAAAAAAAAATACAAACACCCTCCAACAGTAAAACCCACAACCAACCCCCCCAAATAAAAACCTATCTAAAAAACCTAAGCCAATAGAATGCAAGCTCAATTCTATTGGCTGATTGGATCAGCTAATATGATTTTTTCACCTTTAATTCCGATTGGTGATAGAATTCTATCAGCCAATTGGAATTCAAGGGACGCCATCTTGGATGACGTCATTTAAAGGAACCTTCATTTTTCAGCGACCATCGAAAGAAGAGGATGCTCTGCGCCGGATGTCTTGAAGATGGAGCCGCTCCGCGCCGGATGGATGAAGATAGAAGATGCCATCTGGATGAAGACTTCTGCTGGCTTGGATGAAGACTTCTGCCGGCTTCTCTGAGGACTGCTGCCGCTTCATTGAGGATGTATGTCGGGTCTTCAAAAACTGTAAGTGGATCTTCGGGGGTTAGTGTTATGTTTTTTTTAAGGCATTATTGGGTGGGTTTTATTTTTAGCTTAGGGTTTGGGCTGAAAAAGAGCTAAATGCCCATTTAAGGGCAATGCCCATCCAAATGCCCTTTTCAGGGCAATGGGGAGCTTAGGTTTTTTAGATAGGGTTTTTATTTGGGGGGTTTGGTTGTTTGGGTGGTGGGTTTTTCTGTTGGGGGGTGTTTGTATTTTTTTTTTTTACAGGTAAAAGAGCTGATTTCTTTGGGGCAATGCCCCGCAAAAGGCCCTTTTAAGGGCCATTGGTAGTCTATTGTAGGCTAGGGTTTTTTTATTGGGGGGGGCTTTTTATTTTCATAGGGCTATTAGATTAGCTTCTTATTCTTTTTAATTTAGTGTAATTTAGTTAATTGTATTTAATACATGTAATTTATTTAATTGTAGTGTAATGTTAGGTGTTAGTGTAAGGCAGGTTAGGTTTTATTTTACAGGTAAATTTGTATTTATTTTAGCTAGGTAGTTAGTAAATAGTTAATACATATTTACTAACTAGTCTACCTAGTTAAAATAAATACAAACTTAGCTGTGAAATAAAAATAAAACTTAAGATAGATACAATGTAACTATTAGATATATTGTAGCTAGCTTAGGGTTTATTTTATAGGTAAGTATTTAGTTTCTAAATAGGAATTTAGTTAATAGTAGGTTTTATTTATATTTATTTTAATTACATTAAAGTTAGTGGGTGTTAGGGTTAGACTTAAGGTTAGGGTTAGGGGTTAATAAATGTAGGTAGGTGGCGGCGATGTTAGGGGCGGCAGATTAGGGGTTAATAAGTGTATGTAGGTGGCGGTGATGTCGGGGGCGGCAGATTAGGGGTTAATAAGTGTAATGTAGGTGGCGGCGACATTGGGGGCGGCAGATTAGGGGTTAATAAGTGTAGGTAGGTGGTGGCGAGATTGAGGACGGCAGATTAGAGGTTAATAAGTGTAGGTAGGTGGCGGCGACATTGGGGGCGGCAAATTAGGTGTTAATAAGTGTAATGTAGATGTCGGGGGTGGCAGATTAGGGGTTAATAAGTGTAATGTAGTTGTCGGCGATATCGGGGGCGGCAGATTAAGGATGTTCAGACTCGGGGTTTATGTTAGGGTGTTAGGTGTAAACATAACTGTTCTTTCCCCATAGGAATCAATGGGGCTGTGTTATGGAGCTTTATACGCTCCTTTACTGCAGGTGTTAGGCTTTTTTCAGCCGGTTCTCCCCATTGATGTCTATGGGGAAATCGTGCACAAGCACTTAAAACCAGCTCAAAGCAGCGCTGGTATTGGAGTGCGGTATGGAGCTCAATTTTGCTCTGCGATCACTTATTGCCTGCTAACGCCAGGTTTATGAAAACCTGGAATAGCAGCGCTATAGGGAGGTGAGTGGTGACAATAACTTGCAAGTTAGCACCGAGCAGCTTTTACCGCAAAACTCGTAATCTAGCCATTTGAGATCATATAATCTTTCGTGAAATACTTATATACTAAATTCAAAACTTCTGGTTTTAATAGTTTAAAGAACTCCGCTGGAATTTGGTCGGGGCCCGGTGGTTTATTGAGTTTAGTTGTATCAATAAATTCGCCAATTTCTTCTATTGATATAAGGTCATTTAACTTTCCTAAGAAGTCCGCAGAAATTTTAGGCATATTTATCTTGTCCCAAAATTGTGCTTTGGCTTTAACATCTACTTCTTTTGGTGTATACATTTTCATAAAGTAGTTAAAAAAGGACTTCTTAATAGCAGCAAGATCTGTATAGCTATTATTTCCTTCTATAATCCTCTCAATGATATTGGATTTCTTCCTAGCTTTGTCTATATTAGCTAGGTATTTAGCTGATTTGCCCACCTGTCCTTTATACTTTGCATTTGTTTTAAGCTCTTCCATATTATTTTTTTGTAACAAATAAAGATCTCTCTCTTGGTCTTGTATCCATGTATTTATCCCAGCTTATTCTATTAGGTGAAACTATATATTTCCTATACATATTTCTGACCTGATTCACCAATTGTAGTTCCCGAGCTCTGGCTTTCTTCTTTTGTTTTACCATATATGCTTTAATTTCTCCTCTGAGATATGCTTTAGCCGTTTCCCAGAATATTTATATTTTTTTCAAGGTATGCTTGATTATACTTTTTATATTCTCTCCATTTCTGGACTATCCAATTTCGGAATCGTACATTATTTATTAAGAATTTTGGGAAAAAGAAATTAGATGATTGTTTGGGATCAAATGATTTATTCTGGGTTTCCATAGAAATAATGGCATGGTAAGAAATGTTTATCATTAATTTCTGTTCTCGTTTCTAAAGACAAAATAGAATCTGAGATTAAAAAATAATCGATCCTAGATAGGGATCTGAATGATTTGAACTTACATGTATTTGTTTTAGTATCTGGGTGTTGAATTCGCCATATATCATGTACTTTTAAATCATTACTAATCTGTTTGTAGATCTTAGACTTTTTTGTTGGGTATCTTACATTTTTTTGACCAACTCTATCTACAGCCGGAATAGGGATCAGGTTAAAATCTCCAGCCATTATTATATTTTTTCCAATATATTTAGATAACCGTACAGTTAGTTTATTCCAAAAAATCTGGCTCTATTTTATTAGGTCCATTAACATTGCACAATACGAATTTAATACCTTGTAGTACTATCTCCAAGATTATCCATCTATCTGCTGGGTCTTTTTCAGAGTTTATGATCTTATATGTAAGATTTTTATTCAGTAATATCGCTACACCTCTTTTCCTATGCAGAGGCAAACACATCACCAACCCATTTGGATTTCAATTTAGTTGCTTCCTCACCTTTAAGATGCGTTTCTTGTATAAACACTATGGGGGGTAGTTATCATCGTGTCAACTTTCCTGCCTTCGCCGGCCCAATACGCCCGCCTAAGCTCGCCTACCTTCGCCGCCGCGGACCTGAAAAAATACGCCTAAGTTATCAAATAAAGCTGTCAAAAAGCCGCGGGGCGATGAGCAGCGGACTGTGAGAGTTATCACTCATCCGATCTCGCTGCTCTTCGGCTTTTTCACAGCTTTATTGCTAGCCTGTCACTAAGCACCCACACTAAACTACACTGTTCTACACCCTATACCGGCGCCCCCAGAGCCCCCCGCAACTCAATAAAGTTACTAACCCCTAAACCGCCGCTCCTAGACCCCGCCGCAACACTTATAAATTTATTAACCTCTAAACCGCCGCTCCTAGACCCTGCCGCAACTCTGATAAATGTATTAACCCCTAAACCGCTGCTCCCGGAGCCCACCGCCACCTACATTATACCTAGTAACCCCTATCCTGCCCCCCCCTATACCGCCGCCCTCTATAATAAAGTTATTAACCCCTATCCTGCCGATCCCGCACCTCGCCGCAACTAAATAAATAGTTTAACCCCTAAACCGCCGCTCCCTGACCCCGCCGCAACCTATATTAAATTTATTAACCCCTATCCTGCCCCCCACTACACCGCCGCCACTGTAATAAAATTATTAACCCCTAAACCTAAGTCTAACACTAACCCTAACACCCCCCTAACTTAAA
The DNA here is from genome assembly GCF_027579735.1 of Bombina bombina. Taxonomy (NCBI): domain Eukaryota; kingdom Metazoa; phylum Chordata; class Amphibia; order Anura; family Bombinatoridae; genus Bombina; species Bombina bombina. The sequence continues at coordinate 43,569,502 of NC_069503.1, forward strand.
TATTAATTAAATAAATCTAAATAATATTTCTATTATGAACTAAATTAATCCTATTTAAAACTAAATACTTACCTATAAAATAAACCCTAATATAGCTACAATATAAATAATTATATTGTAGCTATCTTAGGATTTATTTTTATTTTACAGGTAACTTTCAATTTATTTTAACTAGGTACAATAGCTATTAAATAGCTATTAACTATTTAATAGCTACATAGCTAAAATAAAGAGAAATTTACCTGTAAAATAAAAACTAACCTAAGTTACAATTACACCTAACACTACACTATACTTAAATAAATTAATCCTATTTAAAACTAAATACTTACCTATAAAATAAACCCTGGAATCAGCCAATCAGATTCAATCAGATTGAGCTGATCCAATCAGCCAATCAGATTGAGCTCGCATTCTATTGGCTGTTCTGATCAGCCAATAGAATGCGAGCTCAATCTGATTGGATCAGCCAATCGGATTGAACTTGAATCTGATTGGCTGATTCCATCAGCCAATCAGATTTTTCCTACCTTAATTCCGATTGGCTGATAGAATCCTATCAGCCAATCGGAATTGAAGGGACGCCATCTTGGATGACGTCCCTTAAAGGAGCCTTCATTCGTCGGTAGTCCGTCGGTAAAGAAGGATGTTCCGCGGCAGCGGGATGAAGATTGAAGACCCGGCTTGGAAGATGACATCGCCCGGATAGAAGACTTCTTCAGCGCCTCTTGGAAGATGACATCGCCCGGATCGAAGACTTCTTCAACGCCGCTTGGAGGATCACTTCATCGGATGGAAGATTTCTTCAGCGCCGCTTGGAGGATAACTTCTTCCGCTCCGGATGTCCACTTCGGTTCCATGGCTGCTCGGCTGAGTGAAGACGACTCAAGGTAGGATGATCTTCAGGGGATTAGTGTTAGGTTATTTTAAGGGGGGTTTGGGTTAGATTAGGGGTATGTGGGTGGTGGGTTTTAATGTTGGGGGGGTTGTATTTTTCTTTTACAGGCAAAAGAGCTGAATTCTTTGGGGCATGCCCCCACAAAAGGCCCTTTTAAGGGCTGGTAAGGTAAAAGAGCTTTGAACTTTTTTAGTTTAGAATAGGGTAGGGCATTTTTTTTATTTTGGGGGGCTTTGTTATTTTATTAGGGGGCTTAGATTAGGTGTAATTAGCTTAAAATTGTTGTAATATTTTTTAAAAGTTTGTAACTTATGTTTTTTATTTTTTGTACTTTAGTTAGTTTATGTAATTGTATTTAATTGTAGTTATTTGTAGGTAATTTATTTAATTCATTTAAAGATAGTGTAGTGTTAGGTTTAATTGTAACTTAGGTTAGGATTTATTTTACAGGTAATTTTGTATTTCTTTTAGCTAGGTAGTTATTAAATAGTTAATAACTATTTAATAACTATTCTAACTAGCTAAAATAAATACCAAGTTACCTGTAAAATAAATATAAATCCTAAAATAGCTACAATGTAATTATTAATTACATTGTAGCTATCTTAGGGTTTATTTTATAGGTAAGTATTTAGTTTTAAATATGATTAATTTATTTAAGTATAGTGTAGTGTTAGGTGTAATTGTAACTTAGGTTAGTTTTTATTTTACAGGTTAATTTCTCTTTATTTTAGCTAGGTAAGCTATTAAATAGTTAATACCTATTTAATAGCTATTGTACCTAGTTAAAATAAATTGAAAGTTACCTGTAAAATAAAAATAAATCCTAAGATAGCTACAATAAAATTATTATTTATATTGTAGCTATATTAGGGTTTATTTTAAAGGTAAGTATTTAGTTTTAAATAGGATTAACTTAGACCTAGATTTGGAGTTTGGCGGTAGCCGTGAAAACGAGCGTTAGAGGCTCCTAACGCTGGTTTTAGGCTACCGCCGGTATTTGGAGTCACTTAAAAAAGGGTCTAACGCTCACTTTTCAGCCGCGACTTTTCCATACCGCAGATCCCCTTACGTCAATTGCGTATCCTATCTTTTCAATGGGATCTTCCTAACTCCGGTATTTAGAGTCGTTTCTGCAGTGAGCGTTAGAGCTCTAACGACAAAACTCCAGCCGCAGAAAAAAAGCAGGAGTTAAGAGCTTTCTGGGCTAACGCCGGTTCATAAAGCTCTTAACTACTGTACCCTAAAGTACACTAACACCCATAAACTACCTATGTACCCCTAAACCGAGGTCCCCCCACATCGCCGCCACTCGATTAAATTTTTTTAACCCCTAATCTGCCGACCGCCACCTACGTTATACTTATGTACCCCTAATCTGCTGCCCCTAACACCGCCGACCCCTGTATTATATTTATTAACCCCTAATCTGCCCCCCTCAACGTCGCCGACACCTGCCTACACTTATTAACCCCTAATCTGCCGAGCGGACCTGAGCGCTACTATAATAAAGTTATTAACCCCTAATCCGCCTCACTAACCCTATCATAAATAGTATTAACCCCTAATCTGCCCTCCCTAACATCGCCGACACATAACTTCAATTATTAACCCCTAATCTGCCGACCGGAGCTCACCGCTACTATAATAAATGGATTAACCCCTAAAGCTAAGTCTAACCCTAACACTAACACCCCCCTAACTTAAATATAATTTAAATCTAACGAAATTTATTAACTCTTATTAAATAAATTATTCCTATTTAAAGCTAAATACTTACCTGTAAAATAAATCCTAATATAGCTACAATATAAATTATAATTATATTGTAGCTATTTTAGGATTAATATTTATTTTACAGTCAACTTTGTAATTATTTTAACCAGGTACAATAGCTATTAAATAGTTAAGAACTATTTAATAGTTACCTAGTTAAAATAATAACAAAATTACCTGTAAAATAAATCCTAACCTAAGTTATAATTAAACCTAACACTACCCTATCAATAAATTAATTAAATAAAATACCTACAATTACCTACAATAAAACCTAACACTACACCAGCAATACATTAATTAAATACAATTCCTACAAATAACTACAATGAAATAAACTAACTAAAGTACAAAAAATAAAAAAGAACTAAGTTACAAAAAATAAAAAAATATTTACAAACATCAGAAAAATATTACAACAATTTTAAACTAATTACACCTACTCTAAGCCCCCTAATAAAATAACAAAGACCCCCAAAATAAAAAAATGCCCTACCCTATTCTAAATTAATAAAGTTAAAAGCTCTTTTACCTTACCAGCCCTGAACAGGGCCCTTTGCGGGGCATGCCCCAAGAAAATCAGCTCTTTTGCCTGTAAAAAAAAAACATACAATACCCCCCCCAACATTACAACCCACCACCCACATACCCCTAATCTAACCCAAACCCCCCTTAAATAAACCTAACACTAAGCCCCTGAAGATCTTCCTACCTTGTCTTCACCTCAACAGGTATCACCGATCCGTCCTGGCATCCGGTGCTGAAGAGGTCCAGAAGAGGCTCCAAAGTCTTCCTCCTATCCGGCAAGAAGAGGACATCCGAACCGGCAAACATCTTCATCCAAGCGGCATCTTCTATCTTCTTCCATCCGGTGCGGAGCGGGTCCATCTTGAAGCAGCCGACGCGGATCCATCCTCTTCTTTCGGCGTCTCCCGACGAATGACGGTTCCTTTAAGGGACGTCATCCAAGATGGCGTCCCTCGAATTCCGATTGGCTGATAGGATTCTATCAGCCAATCGGAATTAAGGTAAGAATATTCTGATTGGCTGATGGAATCAGCCAATCGGATTGAACTTGATTCTGGAGCCTCTTCTGGACCTCTTCAGCACCGGATGCCAGGACGGATCGGTGATACCTGTTGAGGTGAAGACAAGGTAGGAAGATCTTCAGGGGCTTAGTGTTAGGTTTATTTAAGGGGGGTTTGGGTTAGATTAGGGGTATGTGGGTGGTGGGTTGTAATGTTGGGGGGGGGTATTGTATGTTTTTTTTTACAGGCAAAAGAGCTGATTTTCTTGGGGCATGCCCCGCAAAGGGCCCTGTTCAGGGCTGGTAAGGTAAAAGAGCTTTTAACTTTATTAATTTAGAATAGGGTAGGGCATTTTTTTATTTTGGGGGTCTTTGTTATTTTATTAGGGGGCTTAGAGTAGGTGTAATTAGTTTAAAATTGTTGTAATATTTTTCTGATGTTTGTAAATATTTTTTTATTTTTTGTAACTTAGTTATTTTTTATTTTTTGTACTTTAGTTAGTTTATTTCATTGTAGTTATTTGTAGGAATTGTATTTAATTGATGTATTGCTAGTGTAGTGTTAGGTTTTATTGTAGGTAATTGTAGATATTTTATTTAATTAATTTATTGATAGGGTAGTGTTAGGTTTAATTATAACTTAGGTTAGGATTTATTTTACAGGTAATTTTGTTATTATTTTAACTAGGTAACTATTAAATAGTTCTTAACTATTTAATAGCTATTGTACCTGGTTAAAATAAATACAAAGTTGCCTGTAAAATAAATATTAATCCTAAAATAACTACAATATAATTATAATTTATATTGTAGCTATATTAGGATTTATTTTACAGGTAAGTATTTAGCTTTAAATAGGAATAATTTATTTAATAAGAGTTAATTTATTTCGTTAGATTTAAATTATATTTAACTTAGGGGGTGTTAGGGTTAGGGTTAGAGTTAGCTTTAGGGGTTAATACATTTATTAGAGTAGCGGCAAGGTCCGGTCGGCAGATTAAGGGTTAATAATTGAAGTTAGGTGTCGGCGATGTTAGGGAGGACAGATTAGGGGTTAATACTATTTATGATAGGGTTAGTGATGCGGATTAGGGGTTAATAACTTTATTATAGTAGCGGTGCGGTCCGGTCGGCAGATTAGGGGTTAATAAGTGTAGGCAGGTGGAGGCGACGTTGAGGGGGGCAGATTAGGGGTTAATAAATATAATATAGGGGTCGGCGGTGTTAGGGGCAGCAGATTAGGGGTACATAGCTATAATGTAAGTAGCGGCGGTTTACGGAGCGGCAGATTAGGGGTTATAAATAATATGCAGGGGTCAGCGATAGCGGGGGCGGCAGATTAGGGGTTAATAAGTGTAAGGGTAGGGGTGTTTAGACTCGGGGTACATGTTAGGGTGTTAGGTGCAGACGTAGGAAGTGTTTCCCCATAGGAATCAATGGGGCTGCGTTAGGAGCTGAACGCGAATTTTTTGCAGGTGTTAGGTTTTTTTTCAGCTCAAACTGCCCCATTGTTTCCTATGGGGGAATCGTGCACGAGCACGTTTTTTAGGCTGGCCGCTTGCGTAAGCAACTCTGGTATCGAGAGTTGAAGTTGCGTTAAAAATGCTCTACGCTCCTTTTTTGGAGCCTAACGCTGCATTTTTTTGGACTCTCGATACCAGAGTTATTTTTATGGTGCGGCCAGTAAAACGCGGGCGTTAGTTTTTCGGGTCGTTACCGACAAAACTCTAAATCTAGCCGTTAGTTAATAAGAGAAATATTATTTAGATTTATTTAATTAATATTTAAGTTAGGGGGGTGTTAGGTTTAGTGTTAGACTTAGGTTTAGGGGTTAATAATTTTATTACAGTGGCGGCGGTGTAGTGGGGGGCAGGATAGGGGTTAATAAATTTATTATAGGTGGCGACGGTGTAGGGGGGGCAGATTAGGGGTTAATAAATTTAATATAGGTTGCGGCAGGGTCAGGGAGCGGCGGTTTAGGGGTTAAACTATTTATTTAGTTGCGGCGAGGTGCGGGATCGGCAGGATAGGGGTTAATAACTTTATTACAGAGGGCGGCGGTATAGGGGGGCAGGATAGGGGTTACTAGGTATAATGTAGGTGGCGGTGGGCTCCGGGAGCGGCGGTTTAGGGGTTAATACATTTATTATAGTTGCGGTGGGCTCCGGGAGCGGCGGTTTAGGGGTTAATAGGTATAGAGTAGCTTGCGGTGGGCTCCGGAGTGGCGGTTTAGGGGTTAATATGTATAGAGTAGTTTGCGGTGGGCTCCGGGAGCGGCAGTTTAGGGGGTAATACATTTATTTAGTTGCGGCGGTGTAGGGGGGACAGATTAGTGGTGTTTAGACTCGGGGTACATGTTAGGGTGTTAGGTGTAGACATTACCATAGGAATCAATGGGATGTCTGGCAGCAGCGAACTTGTACTTTCGCTATGGTCAGACTCCCATTGATTCCTATGGGATCAGCCGCCTCCAGGGTGGCGGTTTGAAAACCAGGTACGCTGGGCCGGAAAAGTGCCGAGCGTACCTGCTAGTTTTTTGATAACTAGCAAAAGTAGTCAGATTGTGCCGCACTTGTGTGCGGAACATCTGGAGTGACGTAAGAATCGATCTGTGTCGGACTGAGTCCGGCGGATCGAAGTTTATGTCACAAAATTCTACTTTTGCCAGTCTTTAGCCTTTGATAACTAAGGCGAATCAGCCTCGCCACAAATACGCTGCGGAATTCCAGCGTATTTGAGGTTGACGGCTTGATAACTACCCCCCTATATCCGGGTTGTGTTTACCCAGTTGTTTTAAAACCAGCTTTCTTTTAATCGGCGAGGTGATACCTCCCACCTGTCATGTTCCAGTGTATATGCGCTCAGGACACAGACCCTCTGGGCAGTGGTAGGGAATTGGAGACACCAAACCCTGACCCGGGGAAGAGTATCCTGGACCTGGATCAATGATATTCTGTGATTCATAGTTGTAAGAAGTTATTGTAGAATTCATTGAGAGTGCAACATATATATATACAATATATTCTGGCTTCACTGTGACTTATAGTTAGTTAATAGAAGTAGCTGCAGGATTCATGAGAGGAAAATATAGCAATGTAGGATGTTCAGGCTTCAGAATAAACTGGTAGAAGATTGACTCATAGACGCAAACTAAGGTTTGTTGCAGGTTCACAGTACATAATATTATATAGAGCTATATGTCAGTAATAAGCAGAGCAGCACAGGTGATAGACAAGTTGCAAGTTTAAGGCATTAAATACTGTTTGTGCAGCTCAGTTGATACGAGACAATTATTTCCCCCTGCTGGCTGAACAGAGATCCTTATCTTCTAGATGGGATTATAAGTCAATCTCTTGGTTGGGCAGAATTACAGCCTTAAAGATGTAATTTCTTCCCAAATTGACCTACCTTTTTCGATGCCTGCCCATAAGACTCACGCAATGTTTGCTGTTACAGTTTCAAAGTGGTTTTTCAAGGTATATTTGGCAAGGCAAACCAGCCAGAGTTGCTCACAAGCTACTTCAATATCTGAAATCCTCTGTTACCGGTTACTACGAAGCGGCCATGCTTTCCCATATCTCACAATGGGGAAACAGATCGGGTGTGAGCAGATGGCGCGTCCTGGAGCAGGCATCCCTCCCCAACCATGTTCATTTGCATGATCTAATTTGGATTCCCCCACATTGCCGATGCATGCTTAATGTTGAGAACTTTATAATAAATGAATGCCTGAGTTCCTGGGATAAATTGAGACATTACCCTATGGTTTCCCCCCACCCCTCGCCTATTCACTCGCTCACTGGCCTGTTGTTGGGCCTCCCTGATTCGCACCCCAACTCGTGATCCAATTTGGGCCTCTCCTCGGTCTCTGACCTAATTTCACCCCATTCCCCAGATACTTATCGGCCCTTGTCCCAGCTAACCGGCACATCTGTCGCTCCTCTCAAGCTGCGATTTGAATACACTCGGATTAAAAGTATTCTCAGATCCTGGGGATTCACCCAGTCCCTTTCCCGCCCTTTGACCATTTGGGAGACACTGTGGAAAAGGGGGGGGGGGTTTGTAGACCCTTGACCCACTTCTACTGGCTTGTGGAGGGGGCAACCCCAGATGATAAGGCACTACACATTAAAAAATGGGAAGATATATTACATGTGCATTACCCCCAGTCCCTTTGGTCTAGGGCCTTTGACCTCACTACAAAAGCCATACACTGCATGACCCTTTATGAATCATATTACAAATTGCTCTCTCACTGGTATTTTACCCCAATGAGACTTGTTAAACTTAAACTGATTCCTACGCCCCAGTGCTGGAGACTCTGTGGGAAACCAGGGGATTCTCTCCACATCTGGTGGGCCTGCCCTAAGCTTAAGCACCTGTGGCACAGGTATACACTCTTTTAACCAGGTTAAATATACATGTCCCAAAACCCCCAGAAACTGCTCTATTACATGTAGGCCTACACTCCCTTCCCAAGTTCCAGAGCTATCTGTGTGTGTACCTTTTCTCGGCCACTAGACTGGCGATCACTAGAGCATGGAAAACCCAGAACCCCCCGAGTTGGTCCTCTGTTGTAGACATCATGGCCTACATTAATTCTATGGAAAGAAATGTGTTTTACACCATGAATAAAATAGACCCTTTTGAATTGACTTGGGAAGACTGGGCTAAAGTGTTTAAGCCTCATTGGCTCCCTAGGGCAGATATGTAGATGGTTCCTTCAGATTATTCCTGCTAGCGTAATGTCTCTGCAAGAGCCCCTCTCCTCTTTCTCCCTCTTCTTCTCTTCCTTTTCTTTCTTCCTTTCTTTTCTATTCTTTCTTCCTTTCCCTTTCATAATGTACCAGTTATCACTCCTTACTGTTAGCTCACGCGTATTTGTTACGGTACCATTCGACACTGGGAAAAAAGTTAACGCGACAAATCCAGTTTTTTTTTTGTCTCCCTCTCTTGTTTTCCTTGTTGAATTACGTTCTTTGTATAATTTGTTTTACATTTCCCACTGTGTTTGGGAACTTACTTGTATTGTCAATTTTATTGTCAATAAAGCTTTAAAAACTCAAAAAAAAAAAAATACTGTTTGTGCATATATTGGAGAATCACATGAAAGCTTTTAACTGAACACATAGATGCAGAGTTCTGAATATATTAACATATTTGGAGGAGGATATTTCAGCTATGACAACTTGTAGCAGAGAATAGTTATAAAGTTCTGAGTAAGATGCTGTTGTAGTAATTAGAGAGTGATTATAACCAAATGCATACTTGTAATTTAGAATAAAGTTCAGAGTTTGTTAAGTAGCAGTGTACAGGAAACAAAATGGTATTATATGGATACTTGCGATTAGATGATTTTAAGCATAGCTAAAAGGAAAGGCTGTAGCTTGAATATGCTGGGAAAATCTATGCAGGAACAGACCTCTGTTGTTCTGGAACAAAACTTTAAAGCTAATGCAATGCACATTAGGTCTGAGATGGTTTAAAAGAGGCTGAGGGAATCAGGTGCATGAATGATTAATTAGGCAGGTAAGTTGAATGCAGATACTGCCCAAACCAGCATGATTGTCAGTAGCAGGGAAGGCAGTCTTAAAGGGACAGTGATATCAGGCTAGCATATGTTATACCACCTTCCAAGAAAGATATTAAGTAACATTGTTCAATTAAGCAAAACCGATATATGATATCCCTCATACCCTATTGGCGGAAAAAACACCATGCGAGAGCCAACACTGCGGAGCAGGGGCGTGAGGAGGGAGAGAGAAAAAAAAATAAAAGGGAAAAAAATGGTACAAAAAATAAAAACATCAGAACATACATACAGCTTATCTAAAAACATCAGATCAGAGGACAGTCTATCTGGTGGGACCAACTCATCTTATAACCAGATCGATAATCTAAGGTGCAGATTATAGTACTTAATATTCTTATATTTATGTAAGTGAGATATTTTTTGTTTAAAGTATTCTTTGGCCTCCTCAGTTTTGGTTAGTGTAATAGAGGCATCACCTTCTTCATTTATAATAAGTCTAGCTTTAACTCCTATATTTATCAACTTTGTACAAAATGGTGCCATTGTTTTTCTTTTTGCCGTTGTTTCAACAGAAAAAACCTGGAAAAGTAATATTTTATGTTCCCCTATCAGAAAGTTAATATTTTTCCTATAGATCCTCAGCAAATTCATTTTATCCTGGTAGTTCAAAAATCTGATCATAATAGGTCCAGCTAATGGCCTGTAGTCTGTAGTTTTGGTAAACCTAATCTGTGCGCCCTTTCTACTGCTAAAGGTAAATTCTGTTGTTGAATCCCCAGTGATTGAGGTAAAACTACGGAAGCAAAGTGTAATATGTCTGAAAATTCTGTGTTTTCTGGAAGACCAATCATTTTTAGGTTATTACGCCTAGAGCGATTTTCTAAATCATCTATTCTACCTTGCAGCATTTGTCTGTTTCTTCCTTGGGAGCTCACACACACACATTCACAGACTACACACATGCACCCACCCACACATACAGACACATACATGTACAGACAAATACACACACAAACGCATACACACACACATTCACAGACTACACACATGCACCCACCCACACATACATGTACAGATGCACACACACACAAACGCATACACACACACATTCACAGACTACACACATGCACCCACCCACACATACAGACACACACATACAAACGCATACACACACACACAGACTACACACATGCACCAACCCACACATACAGACACATACATGTGCAGACGTGCACACACACACACATTCACAGACTACACACATGCACACACACATACAGACACATACATGTACAGACGCACACACACAAACGCATACACACACACATTCACAGACTACACATATGTACCCACACATACAGACACATACATGTACAGACGCACACACACATTCACAGACTACACACATGCACCCACACATACATGTACAGATGCACACACACAAACGCATACACACACATTCACAGACTACACACATGCTCCCACCCACACATACAGGCACATACATGTACAGACGCACACACACACACATTCACAGACTACACACATGCACCCACACATACAGATACATACATGTACAGATGCACGCACACATATTCACAGACTACACACATGCACCCACCCATACAGACACATACATGTACAGACGCACACATACACAAACACATACACACACACACATTCACAGACTACACACATCCACCCACACATACACATACATGTACACACGCACACACACAAACACATACACACATTCACAGACTATACACATGCACCCACACATACAGACACATACATGTACACACGCACACACACAAACGCATACACACTCACATTCACAGACTACAGACAAGCACCCACACATACACATACAAACACATACATATACAGGCGCACACACACAAACGCATACACACACATTCACAGACTACACATATGCACCCACACATACAGGCACATACATGTACAGATGCACACACACACACATTCACAGACTACACACATGCTCCCACCCACACATACATGTACAGATGCACACACACACAAACGCATACACACACACATTCACAGACTACACACATGCACCCACACATACAGACACATACATGTACAGACGCACACACACACATTCACAGACTACACACATGCACCCACCCATACAGATACATACATGTACAGATGCACGCACACACATTCACAGACTACACACATGCACACACACATACAGACACATACATGTACAGATGCACACAGGGCCGCCACTAGAAATTTTGGGGCCCCTGACTTAACCATTGATCAGGGGCCCCCCCCCACCCTTTGACATGTGCAATTTTTGACCAAGGGACTAAAACGTATATGCACTTTATTCTTAAGTGTCTATTTAAGCTTGGAAATGTTGTAAAGGTAGTAACATACAAACACACAGACACACTCATACACTGAAACACACACACTCACCCATAAGGATTCACATATAGACACTCTAGCAGACACGCAAAGAAACACACTCAGACACAGACACCCAAACAGACACTCAGCACTTGTTTACATTGACCTGACAAGTAATGAGGTAAACTACAGTTTTGTAAAAAAAAAAAAAAGAGATTTAGAAAACAAAATATGGAGTTCTGATTATCTTTTTGTAAAGAAAGATGCCAACAAAATGATGACAACAGCATGCAGTGGCTGAAAGGAAGGGCCCTGAACTGCCTAAACAATAATTTAAAGGTTAAATGGTAGATTGGTAACTTCCGTAAAGGTCTCATTAGTCTCAAAGTCTGTAGAAAGATGTGAATAATCAGTAGTAAGGTCAAAATGTCCTAGAAAGGAACAGACAACTGCAGAAATTAAGAGATCACTTTTAAAGAATCATATTTGTAAATGTGTAGACAAAAATAATTCTGTGAATTCAAAATTGTACATTAATGATCTGGGTAGATGGCTAGATGAAGAAAAGTACTTTTAAAAGGTTGACATTTGTTTGTTTGTTTTTCCCCCATTTTCCCCAACCAAGAGCACCACTTCAAATATAGTGTACAAATGTTCCCATCTGTCAGCTGTACTCATGGATTTTGAATATGCTGTACTCTATATGGTCTTGGTGAAACCATAAGCTGTGGTACTCATACCATTAGATCTGGTTAAATGCAGGATTTAGGCTTGTTGGTATGTATTTCAAAATTAAGTCAGCTGTAGTGTAAACTGAACAGTTTTAAGTTAACCTGTCTCATTTCAAACACTGAGCAATCTCAGTCTGAGAGTATAACATTTTATGCAGATGTAAAAATCTTAGATAAAATGTCTCCTTGCATCTGGAAAGTCCTTGCATAAAGGGGCAGTAAACTGGGATGTTTATACATATATATATATATATCTGCCAAAAGGGCACCTACCATTTGTTTATTGAGGAGGAAACATTTCTGCATGGTTTTAGTGATCTGCCGTCTGACTCAGGCACACACTCTACAAACAAAGTGCAAAGTCAGTCTCACCCATGCATAGTGGTTTAGTACACACTCAGAAATCCTCTCAACTGCTAATACTTTACTCCTTGTAATAACATTTCCCATGCTCAATTAGCACTCTGCTGTAGTACCCACTGGTGGCTGCCAAAATGTAAAAAAAAAAAAAAAAATTATTATTTTTTTTTTAGTTCTTGCCTCATGGGCCCCCCCTGGCCCATTGGGCCCCTGACAGGAGTCACCCCTGTCACCCCCTGATGGCGGCCCTGGATGCGCAAACGCATACACATACACATTCACAGACTACACACATGCACCCACACATACATGTACAGATGCACACACACACATTCACAGACTACACACATGCTCCCACCCACACATACAGGCACATACATGTACAGACGCACACACACACACACATTCACAGACTACACACATGCACCCACCCATACAGATACATACATGTACAGATGCACGCACACAAACGCATACACACACACATTCACAGACTACACACATGCACCCACCCATACAGACACATACATGTACAGACGCACACACACAAACGCATACACACACACACATTCACAGACTACACACATGCACCCACCCATACAGACACATACATGTACAGACGCACACACACAAACGCATACACACACACATTCACAGACTACACACATGCACCCACCCATACAGACACATACATGTACAGACGCACACACACACAAACACATACACACACACATTCACAGACTACACACATCCACCCACACAGACACATACATGTACACACGCACACACACAAACACATACACACATTCACAGACTATACACATGCACCCACACATACACACACAAACATGTACACATGCACACACACAAACGCATACACACTCACATTCACAGACTACAGACAAGCACCCACACATACATATACAGGCGCACACACACAAAGGCATACACACACACATTCACAGACTACACATATGTACCCACCCATACAGACACATACATGTACAGACACACACACACAAACGCATACACACACACACATTCACAGACTACACACATACAGACACATACATGTACAGACGCACATACACAAACACACACACAGTCCCCCTCCATATACACCTTTCCACCCACCAGACCTCATTCCTCCCCGCCCGCCTGCTCGGTAAGTTAAGGGGAGGTAGAAGAAGCATATTCAGGAGGTGTATAATTAGTGTTTACCCCACACTCCCAATAATAATTATATAAGAAAACTCTGTGGGTTTGCAACACCCAGGACAATGCTGTAAGGCGCTGCCCAAAGTCCCCATCACAGAGAGCAAGTGAAATATCTACAGGACACCAGTGGTCTTATACCCCCATCCTTCTCCTCATCTCTAGGGTGCATGTTTCTGAGGTAAACATCAGACGGCTGGGATCACCTAGGCACCTGCAGACCGCCAATGACCCCAGTACAGTTGTTTTACTCCACAAATGCAAATGGGCAGATTGTGTAGCGCAGAGAGGACTAATTACCCCAAAAATATTCATTAAATTATAAAAAACTGTCACAGACTATCAAGGAGGGTAAGTGACATCTCTGAGTAACCAAATTAAAGCCCCCAAAACCCCACACAAATCTAACAGAATATAAATGTCATTATTCATTTAAATAATTATCAACTACATTTTTTAAATAATATATAAGATGAAAAAAATAAAACATATTTTTATTAAAAAGATACAATTCTGGCACCCACTGAGAGGCAATCACAGTTCTATGAAGAGAAGAGCTAAACAATTAATGTAACACAGAACAATAGTGTCAGCTAAATAACTGGGGAATAACTTATGGTGTCCACACTGCGCATGCGTAAAACATTGTGTGCGCGCTAAAAAAAACCTATTTACGCATCAATGCTGATTGGACAACACATAAAATAACCAAATTACTAGCAAGCAGTGGGCGGAGCCTGCAGACATTTTAGATTGCTGCATTAGAAAAAAACGATTTAAGCAACTTAGAGCAGCTGCAGAAGAATGGAACAAGTGCAGGAGAAATGATTTAAGAGTTAGCTCAGGTATGTACACATTATTGTGGGATGCAGACTGTCTCTTAAGAGATAAACTTCCTATTACGTCTTATGTACCCTAGCAAGAAATAAACCAATAACAAACAACAACAGGTTTTGGGCTAAAGACCGGTCACGTTTATTTATACAAAATAAACCTCTTAAATTAGGCTATTTAAATATGCCAACTTAGGCAACTTATTAATAATAATCACAAAGAACTGTATAAAGTTCTTAATCAAAAATTGGTGGCGGCAATGAACTGGCAATTGGCAGAGAGAGAGAGCTGTAAGCTGCTAAAGTTATTTGGCCTATGATTCGTAGGGGGGAGTAACCCCTAGGTCGGCACCTAGCGGGCGTCGCCTCCCCCATCATAGGGCATCACTCTTCTCTCTCCCTGCCCGTTCTCTGGTCCCTGACCGACCTCCAGCTAAGGCATAACAACCAGCCCAGTAAGGCGACCTCCTCAGACAAGTCGTAAAACATGCCTGAAACAGGTGGAAGGCTACAATTAAAACCTGGGCTTAAAGGGCTAGTTCACATAAACCTACCCCTGCCAGGATGAACCCTACCAATTACCGCTATGAGCCGCCACCTCTTCTTCCAGGGATGGGTGGGCAGGGAAACCTCCTTTGAAGTCTGGAACCAGGAACAAAGAGGGTCGGATCCACTGCAGCCAGGACCTATAAAGGTAAGCAGAAACACCCGCCCCTATACTTGCAACAATGTAACTGCCTAGTACCCTCCAGACTTCAACTCGGTTATCCCTTAATTTTGTTACAGCCCCACTAGAGGGCCCTCCATTTCCATAAGAGATAAACTTCCTATTATGTCTTATGTACCCTAGCAAGAAATAAACCAATAACACACAACAACAGGTTTTGGGCTAAAGACTGGTCACGGTCACATTTATTTATACAAAATAAACCTCTTAAATTAGGCTATTTAAATATGCCAACTTAGGCAATTTAGTAATAATAATCACAAAGAAGTGTATAAAGTTCTTAATCAAAAATTGGTGGCGGCAATGAACTAGCTAGTCTAACCCCTACTGACAGATGGCCTACACGGTGTTTTCAGTGCGGCACGGATTGTGCGTGCCCAATTGGCAGAGAGAGCTGTAAGCTGGTAGAGTTATTTGACCTATGATTCGTAGGGGGGAGTAACCCCTAGGTCGGCACCTAGCGGGCGTCACCTCCCCCATTATAGGGCATCACTCTTCTCTCTCCCTGCCCGCTCTCTGGTCCCTGACTGACCACCACAAGAGTCAGCCACCTCTTGCCGCCATATAACTGACACACTTACATAACAAAAACCTCTTTTTTTTTTTTTATTAACATTTTTATTATATTTCTTTTTTTTTTTTAAACTACAGCACGCAGAGCTTTTTGAATATCCCCGAGGAAAATTCCAATCCCACATCCACGAGATTCTTGCCATCAGGGCGATAGAGAGCCTTATTGTCAGCCGTCAACGTATCATGCCTTATGATCATATCATACGCTCTCCCCATCTCCCTGTTCAGCTTCTTCCTAACATTGTACGCTGCCCTCTGAGTAACAATGAACCTCCAACGCAGTCGTGCAACTATGTTGGACCACCCAATCTTTACATCTTTGAGCCATGCGCACACACATCGTATGTCCAAAGCCATTCTGCTAATGAGGTCCAAGTCTGGGATGGACCCCATGTCATCCCCCCTAGGTGCAACACGATAATGTGAGGTTGCCCCCACCTCCTATGAGCATCCTGAAGCAGGGCAGGCAACTCGTCCCATGTTAAACCCCTGCATCCCAGCCACCAAATGTTAGCCCTGGATGAGGGGAATCCCAACTGCTGCCTGTCCGGCAGATGCAGTGCCCTGATGGCCGCCCAATGTACGAAAGAGTGCCCCACCATCCACACATGCGTCGGGGAGGGGGGAATTCTTGCCTAACATAACATGATAAGAGGCTTAGCCAACATGTTAACCCCTTGAAACATATAAGTTCACAAACCCCCCAACGCCACACCAACGTGAGCCCTGTGACTCCACTGGTCAGATGTACAATTTAAATCTACCTGATTTCCACCGCTCCAGCCTCTTGATATCTGCCTCGGAGGCTCCACTGCTAGCTGCACTCGTCGCTGCCCCAATCCTGAAGAAATGGGACGCAATTCTGGCAGGGTCGAGACCCGCCGCCACTGCCCTAGCGAGCACCTTTTTAAACTGGAAAATCGACAGAGACAAGCCATCCTCATGCACGAATACCTGCCGAGAGCCCTGCGGTCTCATGTGACAATATTCCTCAAAGCTCCTAACCGGACAACATTCTGGAAATTCATGCTTGTGCAGCGGGAGCCAAGCCCCCTTTCCCTCTGGGACTGTTTTCGACCTGGGAACTAGCAGCAACAGCCCACTGTCAGCATGCCGCACATGTTCCCATTTGATGCCGCCATCCGCGCCCGCCCTGGGCAAACGCTCTCGCCAGCGCAAACGCAAAAGCTGCCCTAAATAGCAAAGCCTCGTACCTTGAAGAGCACACTGACTGCAGCGGCCCCACCAGCTCCCGTAATCTTAAAGGGGTGATGGGCTCCTTACGGTCCCTGTTGGGGGGGCAGCTGCCCCCCCTTTCAAGACCTGCCTCACCAAAAACACTCCCGAGTGGTCAGGAATCCTGAATGTTTTGTGAAAGAATGAGATAGACAACCTGCCCTGCACTCCCAATCTAGATACCCCTTGTCTACGCAAGGTAGCCAACCACTCCAGCACGTGTACCTGTGTAGCCAATTGCACCTGGAACCCCTGTTGTCTGGCAAAGCAGACCCAAGCCTTCCAGTGGTTTTCATAGGTGCTCCAGAAGCCCTCACTAGGGGGATGATACTTTCTCAGCCCCCGTCATCTGCCAAAGAAAATAAGGGCAAGATAAGCCATTTTTCTCAGCCCTTGGCGCAACCCTCCTAAACTGCTCCCAGTTGAACCTAGATAGCGCATCCGCCACCACATTTTTCACCCCAGACACATGCCAAGCTGCAAAACTAGCGTTCAACTGTAAGCAGCGCAACACTAGGTGCCTCAAGTACATGACCACCTTCGGGGACGAAGCCGACAAGCGGTTTATGGCATAAACCACGCTCATGTTGTCCGACCAGAAAATGACTGACCTATTAGCCAATTTCTGCCCCCATAGCTCTAATGCCACTATGATTGGGAAAAGTTCAAATAAGGTGAGGTTCTTAGTCAGACTTGCCCTAACCCAATCATCCGGCCAAGGAGTGGCGCTCCATTCACCGTTCAAATAAGCACCATACCCAAAACACCCTGCTGCATCTGTAAATAGGTGCAGCATTTGGTTAGAAATAGGGCCTTTCCTCCATATGCAGACACCATTGAAGTTCCTCAAAAATTGTTCCCAAACCTTGAGATCTTCCTTCATTTCAGACACCCTGATCCTAGCTCTATGCCTCCTAGGACCCTGCAACTGACTCTCCAGCCATCTATTAAAGATTCTACCCATCGGTATCACCCAGCCCGCAACTGTAGTTCCTTGATGGAAATAAAGTCAGGGCCAGCCACAGACAAAACCACCTGCAACAGACGGTCGACCTTGTCCTTAGGAAGCATGCACTCTGCTGCCCGAGTATCTATCTCAATCCCCAGGAAAGTCAGGCAGGTACAGGGGCCCTGCATCTTGTCATGCGCCAAAGGAACCCCAAATCTCCCCATCATATCCTGCATGGTCACCATCAAGCGAGCACACTCATCAGAATCAGCCTTTCCCACCAGTAGAAAGTCGCCCAGATAGTGGGCCACGGCCCCACCCCCGGACGCCCTTTGCACAACCCAGTGTAAAAAGGAACTGAAACTTTCAAAGAGCGCACATGACAGGGAGCATCCCATGGGAAGACATTTGTCCACATAGAATACCCCCTCCATCTTCATGCCCATGAGCCTGAATGCGGATGGGTGCAGGGGCAATAGCTGAAATGCGGACTCTATGTCCAGTTTCGCCATCAGTGCCCCCCTCCCTTTGCCTCTAACGATCACTAACGAGTCTTCAAAGGACTGGTAATGTACTGAGCTCATCACCGGATCAATGGTGTCGTTCACTGAGGCCCCCTTCGGAAAGGACAGGTGGTGTATAAGTCTAAACTTGCCGTATCCTTTTTGGGTACAACCCCCAACGGGGATACCACCAGATCGAGCAGAGGATGCTCCCAAAATGGGCCAGCTACCCTGCCCAAAGCTACTTCTTTGGCCAGTTTTTCCTGCACTACCCCCAGATATTCATATGCGGATTTAAGGTTACGGTGAACCATGGAACCCACCACCTTGTTACCAGGGCCCCCTTTTGAGACTAGCTTGTCCGTGCTCCCTTCTCTGACTACATTCCACCCCGGGATGTGGGCCGCTACAGAACTTGCAGATGTGACGAAAGGAGCAGCTCACCCCCCTGTCACATTGCTTGTCCTGGAATTTCCAGCACTTCCTACCCCGTTTTTTTTGCCGCAGGGGTGGACGGCTGGTTCCTTGGCGTACGGAGGATGGGCTGCTTGTCACGCCCTCCAGCCCCAATTTGGACCACAGGTGGAGATCCTGAGTCCCAAAATGTAGGAGAGGGTTCCCCACCATCTTCCTACGAAAGGCCATGTCATACTCACCCCATGTGCCTTCCTTGAATCATGAGTGGATATCATAAATGGTATCCTCATACTTAAAAAGATTGTGACTTTGTGACTGCCACTTGTCCACATAACAAGTTGCCAGCACACGAAAGCAGCACTGCCACTCCTCGTATGTTTCAGGTCTCTGCACTTTCTTAGGGCCGGTACCGTCCGCTGCCCTTTCCCTGGCCCTACATGCTTCCGGTGAGAGTTTGAAGATGTTGACATAGCGTCCATCCTGAATCTTCTTCACCACTTTTAGCTTTCAGGTGTCCGTACAGGGAGTGCACTAAACATGGGTAAGTGTCCCCATGCGAAGCTACCTTCCTTGACACCGCCACGGACCCCACTCCCGTGCAAGCTACGCTAAAGTCCTGCCCTAACAGTACTACCTCTGTACCTGCTGACGCAGCAACCTTACAATTGACCTGTGCTGCAATTAGCTTTTTAATCATTTTAAACATCTCCTTCTGGCCTTTCCCTACCAAGCCCAAATCACCCTCACTCTGTGAGCCTGATTCGCTAGTAGATGCGTCCTGCTCTATTTGTGGTGCTGTGCGTAGTAGGTACTCACCGTTGGGGGCCAATGGCGGAGCAGCTCCTGCTGTCGGCTGCTGTACTGTGGAGACCGCCAAGGTGGGCGGTGCTGGTGCCAATGTTGCCGTATCCTGCCTGGATGTTGAGGCCATTTCCCTGGCAGCTGGCTCCCTTTTGACTCCCTGTGAAAATAAATTAGAATGGGGAGAACTCGGCTTAACCGAACGGACCCCTGATGGGGCTCCAATCGACCTCCCCTGCTCTCCCACCACACACATGCCCAGAGCCACAGCCACTGCCTTGCGGATCACATCTTCACTCACAATCTGGCCCTGGCCTTGCATAATCACGTTCCCAGGCATACCAACAGCAGGCCCTTGTGCCCAAACATACACTGAATCAGCCATCCTATTACCAGAACTGCATGCCCCCACAGATGTTTCCATAACAGACATGCCCTCTTGTTCCTGCACATTTACGTTCATGCGGTTGCCCCTCCCATTATTGCCCACATGCATCACATTATCCCTGCATGAAGCCCTCCTCCTCCCCCCTGGAGTCTTACATGATGTCTTTCTTCCTTGACCTCTCCCTCTCACACCCCTCCCATCAGGAGCCCGGTCACCTGTGCAGAGTCTCCCCGACTTACCAGGGATGACTCTCTGTGGGGACCGGCTCCTGCTCTGTGACCTGCTGCGAGTAACTCCACCATGCTCCTCCCTTCGGATGAGTCATCAGGGGAGGAAGCGCCCACACAGAGACTGGAAGGGGCGGGGCTTAACACCGTGTAGGCCTGAGCTGCCCGGAGGACAACAGGCCCACACCCTCACTGCCAATGGCTCCAGGGGCACCCGAACTGGCCAGGCATGCCGGGGACAAGGTCCCCATTAATGCCTGAGCCAGAACAAGCACCAACTGGATGGCTGCCGGGGGTAAGGCCTGCAGCTGCTGCCCTGATGTGTCCTCTGCAGCAGCTGCAGTAGATGGCGGCCGGTACTAGCATGTGAAGCATGGGGGGCTAAATTTTGTAAGGAGGGCTGGGTTGAAATGCTGGGGGCATGCTGAGAACCGGTAGTGGGCACCAGGGCAGCATGGTACCCAGCCACATGGCTAGTGAGCATAGCAGGGGAGACCTGGGGGACCCCTAGATCACCTGGGGCATGGCCTGAAGCAAAGTCCATCAGATGTGACTGGGGTCCTGGAGGCCCAATCCCCTCCTCACTGCACTCCTAGTCACAAGCAGGGGGGGCTACCTGGGGCCTGGCTGGGGGAGTAGGGGCTACCACATCTTCAGTTTCTGATGCTCAGCTTCCTTTTGCAGATCCCTGCATGCCTGGCACCTCCTGCACAACCTCACAATACCGCCTAGGTGGCACAGACTTTCTCCTAGATCTCCGGATCACTGGATCACGAACACACAGGGGAAAGAAACCTCCTTTGAAGTCTGGAGCCAGGAACAAAGAGGGCCGGATCCACTTCAGCCAGGACCTATAAAGGTAAGCAGAAACACCCGCCCCTACACTTGCAACAATGTAACTGCCTAGTACCCTCTAGACTTCAACTCAGTAATCCCTTAATTTTGTTACAGCTCCACTAGAGGGCCCTCCACTTCCATTAACATTGCTGCTCTGTCTGAATCATTAAAGAAAAGTATTGGATTTAGTATCACTTTAAGGAGTTAACACCCTATGCATCTCACTCTGTTCATGAAGGGGTTAATACAAACTACACAGATCTCTGTGCTGGTGAAGGGGTTAATACAAGCTACACAGCTATATGTGCTAGTGAAGGGGTTAATACTAGCTGCACAGATCTCTGTGCTGGTGAAGGGTTAATACACACTGTGCAGCTCTTTGTCTTAGTAAAGGGTTAATACACTGTGTAGATCTCTGTAGAGGGGTTAATACAAGCTACACAGCTCTCTGCTACAGTGCTAGTGAAAGTGCTAATATATATTGTGTAGCTTTATGTATATAGTGTAGCTGTAATGCACTAGTAGAGGATATGACAGTGACAATGTGCTCAGTGCTAGTGAAAGTGCTAATATATATTGTGTAGCTTTATGTATATAGTGTAGCTGTAATGCACCAGTAGAGGATATGACAGTGACAATGTGCTCAGTGCTAGTGAAAGTGCTAATATATATTGTGTAGCTTTATGTATATAGTGTAGCTGTAATGCACCAGTAGAGGATATGACAGTGACAATGGGCTCAGTGCTAGTGAAAGTGCTAATATATATTGTGTAGCTTTATGTATATAGTGTAGCTGTAATGCACTAGTAGAGGATATGACAGTGACAATGTGCTCAGTGCTAGTGAAAGTGCTAATATATATTGTGTAGCTTTATGTATATAGTGTAGCTGTAATGCACTAGTAGAGGCTATGACAGTGACAATGTGCTCAGTGCTAGTGAAAGTGCTAATATATATTGTGTAGCTTTATGTATATAGTGTAGCTGTAATGCACTAGTAGAGGATATGACAGTGACAATGTGCTCAGTGCTAGTGAAAGTGCTAATATATATTGTGTAGCTTTATGTATATAGTGTAGCTGTAATGCACTAGTAGAGGATATGACAGTGACAATGTGCTCAGTGCTAGTGTAAGTACTAATATATATAGTGTAGCTTTATGTATATAGTGTAGCTGTAATGCACTAGTAGAGGATATGACAGTGACAATGGGCTCAGTGCTAGTGAAAGTGCTAATATATATTGTGTAGCTTTATGTATATAGTGTAGCTGTAATGCACTAGTAGAGGATATGACAGTGACTATGTGCTCAGTGCTAGTGAAAGTGCTAATATATATAGTGTAGCTTTATGTATATAGTGTAGCTGTAATGCACTAGTAGAGGATATGACAGTGACAATGGGCTCAGTGCTAGTGAAAGTGCTAATATATATTGTGTAGCTTTATGTATATAGTGTAGCTGTAATGCACTAGTAGAGGATATGACAGTGACAATGGGCTCAGTGCTAGTGAAAGTGCTAATATATATTGTGTAGCTTTATGTATATAGTGTAGCTGTAATGCACTAGTAGAGGATATGACAGTGACAATGTGCTCAGTGCTAGTGAAAGTGCTAATATATATTGTGTAGCTTTATGAATATAGTGTAGCTGTATTGCACTAGTAGAGGATATGACAGTGACAATGGGCTCAGTGCTAGTGAAAGTGCTAATATATATTGTGTAGCTTTATGTATATAGTGTAGCTGTAATGCACTAGTAGAGGATATGACAGTGACAATGTGCTCAGTGCTAGTGAAAGTGCTAATATATATTGTGTAGCTTTATGTATATAGTGTAGCTTTAATGCACTAGTAGAGGATATGACAGTGACAATGTGCTCAGTGCTAGTGAAAGTGCTAATATATATTGTGTAGCTTTATGTATATAGTGTAGCTGTAATGCACTAGTAGAGGATATGACAGTGACAATGTGCTCAGTGCTAGTTAAATTGCTAATATATAATGTGTAGCTTTATGTATATAGTGTAGCTGTAATGCACTAGTAGAGGATATGACAGTGACAATGTGCTCAGTGCTAGTGAAAGTGCTAATATATATTGTGTAGCTTTATGTATATAGTGTAGCTGTAATGCACTAGTAGAGGATATGACAGTGACAATGTGCTCAGTGCTAGTGAAAGTGCTAATATATATTGTGTAGCTTTATGTATATAGTGTAGCTGTAATGCACTAGTAGAGGATATGACAGTGACAATGGGCTCAGTGCTAGTGAGAGTGCTAATATATATAGTGTAGCTTTATGTATATAGTGTAGCTGTAATGCACTAGTAGAGGATATGACAGTGACAATGGGCTCAGTGCTAGTGAAAGTGCTAATATATATTGTGTAGATTTATGTATATAGTGTAGCTGTAATGCACTAGTATAGGATATGACAGTGACAATGTGCTCAGTGCTAGTGAAAGTGCTAATATATATTGTGTAGCTTTATGTATATAGTGTAGCTGTAATGCACTAGTAGAGGATATGACAGTGACAATGTGCTCAGTGCTAATGAAAGTGCTAATATATATTGTGTAGCTTTATGTATATAGTGTAGCTGTAATGCACTAGTAGAGGATATGACAGTGACAATGTGCTCAGTGCTAGTGAAAGTGCTAATATATATTGTGTAGCTTTATGTATATAGTGTAGCTGCAATGTACCAGTAGAGGATATGACAGTGACAATGGGCTCAGTTACTAATTTAATGAATTTGCAGCATTTAAACAATGTTAAAAAGCATCCAATTTGTCTTTGAAATGATTGCATTTTTTCTTTTGTCGGATTGGCTGCTGCTTAACATGTGACTTCTCTGTGTGTATTCTGGGAGATGTAGTTCAGTATTGAACTGAGCTTTGTTCCCCTCCCATTTACTTCCTGTGCAGCTGCTGTTGGGTGAGTGAGTCAAGCTGTGTGTATTGTGTGATAAAACGTTTTATTGATTTTCTGTTCTTAAAAAGTTTATAATTGTTATAAATGTTGTTGTTATGTTAATGCTTGTTATTCATCTGCTTGTGCCAGGCAATGGGAAGTAAGTGCTGTTCAACTTATAGTGTGTAGCTCTCTCTGCTAGTGAAGGGGTTAATACACACTGTGCTGCTCTCTGTGCTAGTGAAGGGTTAATACACACTGTGCTGCTCTCTGTACTAGTGAAGGGTTAATACACACTGTGCTGCTCTCTGTGCTAGTGAAGGGTTAATACACACAGTGCTGCTCTCTGTGCCATTTAAGGGTTAATACACACTGTGCTGCTCTCTGTGTTAGTGAAGGGTTAATACACACTGTGCTGCTCTCTGTGCTAGTGAAGGGTTAATACACACTGTGCTGCTCTCTGTGCTAGTGAAGGGTTAATACACACTGTGCAGCTCTCTGTGCCAGTGAAGGGTTAATACACACTGTACTGCTCTCTGTGCTAGTGAAGGGGTTAATACACACTGTGCTGCTCTCTGTGCCAGTGAAGGGTTAATACACACTGTGCTGCTCTCTGTGCCAGTGAAGGGTTAATACACACTGTACTGCTCTCTGTGCTAGTGAAGGGGTTAATACACACTGTGCTGCTCTCTGTGCCAGTGAAGGGTTAATACACACTGTGCTGCTCTCTGTGCCATTTAAGGGTTAATACACACTGTGCTGCTCTCTGTGTTAGTGAAGGGTTAATACACACTGTGCAGCTCTCTGTGCCAGTGAAGGGTTAATACACACTGTGCTGCTCTCTGTGCTAGTGAAGGGTTAATACACACTGTGCTGCTCTCTGTGCTAGTGAAGGGGTTAATACACACTGTGCTGCTCTCTGTGCCAGTGAAGGGTTAATACACACTGTGCTGCTCTCTGTGCCAGTGAAGGGTTAATACAAACTGTGCAGCTCTCTGTGCTAGTGAATGGTTAATACACACTGTGCTGCTCTCTGTGCTAGTGAAGGGTTAATACACACTGTGCTGCTCTCTGTGCTAGTGAAGGGTTAATACACACTGTGCTGCTCTCTGTGCCAGTGAAGGGTTAATACACACTGTGCTGCTCTCTGTGCTAGTGAAGGGTTAATACACACTGTGCTGCTCTCTGTGCTAGTGAAGGGTTAATACACACTGTGCAGGTCTCTGTGCTAGTGAAGGGTTAATACACACTGTGCTGCTCTCTGTGCTAGTGAAGGGTTAATACACACTGTGTTGCTCTCTGTGCTAGTGAAGGGTTAATACACACTGTGCAGCTCTCTGTGCTAGTGAAGGGGTTAATACACACTGTGCTGCTCTCTGTGCCAGTGAAGGGTTAATACACACTGTGCAGCTCTCTGTGCTAGTGAAGGGGTTAATACACACTGTGCTGCTCTCTGTGCTAGTGAAGAGTTAATACACTGTGCTGCTCTTTGTGCTAGTGAAGGGTTAATACACACTGTGCTGCTCTCTGTGCTAGTGACGGGTTAATACACACTGTGCTGCTCTCTGTGCTAGTGAAGGGTTAATACACACTGTGCTGCTCTCTGTGCTAGTGAAGGGTTAATACACACTGTGCTCTCTCTGTGCCAGTGAAGGGTTAATACACACAGTGCTGCTCTCTGTGCTAGTGACGGGTTAATACACACTGTGCTGCTCTCTGTGCTAGTGAAGGGTTAATACACACTGTGCTGCTCTCTGTGCTAGTGAAGGGTTAATACACACTGTGCTCTCTCTGTGCCAGTGAAGGGTTAATACACACAGTGCTGCTCTCTGTGCCATTTAAGGGTTAATACACACTGTGCTGCTCTCTGTGTTAGTGAAGGGTTAATACACACTGTGCAGCTCTCTGTGCCAGTGAAGGGTTAATACACACTGTGCTGCTCTCTGTGCCAGTGAAGGGTTAATACAAACTGTGCAGCTCTCTGTGCTAGTGAATGGTTAATACACACTGTGCTGCTCTCTGTGCTAGTGAAGGGTTAATACACACTGTGCTGCTCTCTGTGCTAGTGAAGGGTTAATACACACTGTGCTGCTCTCTGTGCCAGTGAAGGGTTAATACACACTGTGCTGCTCTCTGTGCTAGTGAAGGGTTAATACACACTGTGCTGCTCTCTGTGCTAGTGAAGGGTTAATACACACTGTGCAGGTCTCTGTGCTAGTGAAGGGTTAATACACACTGTGCTGCTCTCTGTGCTAGTGAAGGGTTAATACACACTGTGTTGCTCTCTGTGCTAGTGAAGGGTTAATACACACTGTGCAGCTCTCTGTGCTAGTGAAGGGGTTAATACACACTGTGCTGCTCTCTGTGCCAGTGAAGGGTTAATACACACTGTGCAGCTCTCTGTGCTAGTGAAGGGGTTAATACACACTGTGCTGCTCTCTGTGCTAGTGAAGAGTTAATACACTGTGCTGCTCTTTGTGCTAGTGAAGGGTTAATACACACTGTGCTGCTCTCTGTGCTAGTGACGGGTTAATACACACTGTGCTGCTCTCTGTGCTAGTGAAGGGTTAATACACACTGTGCTGCTCTCTGTGCTAGTGAAGGGTTAATACACACTGTGCTGCTCTCTGTGCCAGTGAAGGGTTAATACACACTGTGCTGCTCTCTGTGCTAGTGAAGGGTTAATACAGACTGTGCAGCTCTCTGTCCCAGTGAAGGGTTAATACACACTGTGTTTCTCTCTGTGCTAGTGAAGGGTTAATACACACTGTGCAGCTCTCTGTGCCAGTGAAGGGTTAATACACACAGTGCTGCTCTCTGTGCTAGTGAAGGGTTAATACAGACTGTACTGCTCTCTGTGCCAGTGAAGGGTTAATACACACTGTGCAGCTCTCGGTGCCAGTGAAGGGTTAATACACACTGTGCAGCTCTCGGTGCCAGTGAAGGGTTAATACACACTGTGCTCTCTCTGTGCCAGTGAAGGGTTAATACACACAGTGCTGCTCTCTGTGCCATTTAAGGGTTAATACACACTGTGCTGCTCTCTGTGTTAGTGAAGGGTTAATACACACTGTGCAGCTCTCTGTGCCAGTGAAGGGTTAATACACACTGTACTGCTCTCTGTGCTAGTGAAGGGGTTAATACACACTGTGCTGCTCTCTGTGCCAGTGAAGGGTTAATACACACTGTGCTGCTCTCTGTGCTAGTGAAGGGTTAATACACACTGTGCTGCTCTCTGTGCCAGTGAAGGGTTAATACAAACTGTGCAGCTCTCTGTGCTAGTGAATGGTTAATATACACTGTGCTGCTCTCTGTGCTAGTGAAGGGTTAATACACACTGTGCTGCTCTCTGTGCTAGTGAAGGGTTAATACACACTGTGCTGCTCTCTGTGCCAGTGAAGGGTTAATACACACTGTGCTGCTCTCTGTGCTAGTGAAGGGTTAATACACACTGTGCTGCTCTCTGTGCTAGTGAAGGGTTAATACACACTGTGCTGCTCTCTGTGCTAGTGAAGGGTTAATACACACTGTGCTGCTCTCTGTGCTAGTGAAGGGTTAATACACACTGTGCAGCTCTCTGTGCTAGTGAAGGGGTTAATACACACTGTGCTGCTCTCTGTGCCAGTGAAGGGTTAATACACACTGTGCAGCTCTCTGTGCTAGTGAAGGGGTTAATACACACTGTGCTGCTCTCTGTGCTAGTGAAGGGTTAATACACACTGTGCTGCTCTCTGTGCCAGTGAAGGGTTAATACACACTGTGCTGCTCTCTGTGCCAGTGAAGGGTTAATACACACTGTGCTGCTCTCTGTGCCAGTGAAGGGTTAATACACACTGTGCTGCTCTCTGTGCTAGTGAAGGGTTAATACACACTGTGCAGCTCTCTGTCCCAGTGAAGGGTTAATACACCCTGTGCTGCTCTCTGTTCTAGTGAAGGGTTAATACACCCTGTGCTGCTCTCTGTTCTAGTGAAGGGTTAATACACCCTGTGCTGCTCTGTGCTAGTGAAGGGTTAATACACCCTGTTCTGCTCTGTGCTAGTGAAGGGTTAATACACACTGTGCTGCTCTCTGTGCTAGTGAAGGGTTAATACACACTGTGTTTCTCTCTGTGCTAGTGAAGGGTTAATACACACTGTGCAGCTCTCTGTGCCAGTGAAGGGTTAATACACACAGTGCTGCTCTCTGTGCTAGT
Organism: Bombina bombina; assembly: GCF_027579735.1. Lineage (NCBI taxonomy): Eukaryota > Metazoa > Chordata > Amphibia > Anura > Bombinatoridae > Bombina > Bombina bombina. The sequence goes on from NC_069503.1 coordinate 43,598,026, forward strand.
GAAGGGTTAATACAGACTGTACTGCTCTCGGTGCAGTGAAGGGTTAATACACACTGTGCAGCTCTCTGTGCTAGTGAAGGGTTAATACACCCTGTGCAGCTCTCTGTGCTAGTGAAGGGTTAATACAGACTGTACTGCTCTCGGTGCCAGTGAAGGGTTAATACACACTGTGCAGCTCTCTGTGCTAGTCAAGGGTTAATACACCCTGTGCAGCTCTCTGTGCTAGTGAAGGGTTAATACACACTGTGCTGCTCTCTATGCTAGTGAAGGGTTAATACACACTGTGCTGCTCTCTGTGCTAGTGAAGAGGTTAATACACACTGTGCAGCTCTCTGTGCTAGTGAAGGGTTAATACACACTGTGCTGCTCTCTGTGCCAGTGAAGGGTTAATACACACTGTGCTGCTCTCTGTGCCAGTGAAGGGTTAATACACACTGTGCAGCTCTCTGTGCTAGTGAAGGGTTAATACACACTGTGCTGCTCTCTGTGCTAGTGAAGGGTTAATACACACTGTGCAGCTCTCTGTGCTAGTGAAGGGTTAATACACACTGTGCAGCTCTCTGCTAGTGAAGGGTTAATACACACTGTGCAGCTCTCTGTGCTAGTGAAGGGTTAATACACACTGTGCTGCTCTCTGTGCTAGTGAAGGGTTAATACACACTGTGCTGCTCTCTGTGCTAGTGAAGGGTTAATACACACTGTGCTACTCTCTGTGCCAGTGAAGGGTTAATACACACAGAAGCACAACTGTAGCACAAGTTATGTTTATGAGTTAGTCATTTACAGCAGCTACACACAGGGCAGGGGAATAAGATAAAACGTTATATAAATCAGTATTAGACACTGAGTATCATGTAATGTGTATAATGTGCAGCTCACGCGTCATCACACAGGTGTAGTTTATTCATTTGTAAAGCAGACAACAGCTAAAGTGTTATATTATAAATAAATATATGTGTAGATATGAATATATGGGAATGATTAGCTGCATTATGGTCAGATTTGCCAGGAGTAGCACAGGGCAGTGATGGGCCCTAACTCACAGGGGCCGCAGGTCAGTATTTAGGATCTTTATGGGCTAAATATAAAGACAAATAATAATATATTTACAACAAATGTCCAGTTGCACAGGGCAAGTTCTAGGGCTCTTATTTGCCGACCTACCAGAAGCCCCCAAAGTGCATATTATCAGTTCTGCTGTACCTAGGTGCGCACGGTAACTAGCGCAGAGGGGCACACGGTAACTAGCGCAGAGGGGCACACGGTAACTAGCGCAGAAGGGCACACGGTAACTAGCGCAGAGGGGCACACGGTAACTAGCGCAGAGGGGCACACGGTAACTAGCGCAGAGGGGCACACGGTAACTAGCGCAGAGGGGCACACGGTAACTAGCGCAGAGGGGCACACGGTAACTAGCGCAGAGGGGCACACGGTAACTAGCGCACAGTAACTAGCGCAGAGGGGCACACGGTAACTAGCGCACAGTAACTAGCGCAGAGGGGCACACGGTAACTAGCGCACAGTAACTAGCGCAGAGGGGCACACGGTAACTAGCGCACAGTAACTAGCGCAGAGGGGCACACGGTAACTATTGCACAGTAACTAGCGCACACGGTAACTAGCGCAGAGGGGCACACGGTAACTAGCGCAGAGGGCACACGGTAACTAGCGCAGAGGGGCACACGGTAACTAGCGCAGAGGGGCACACGGTAACTAGCGCAGAGGGGCACACGGTAACTAGCGCAGAGGGGCACACGGTAACTAGCGCACAGTAACTAGCGCAGAGGGGCACACGGTAACTATTGCACAGTAACTAGCGCACACGGTAACTAGCGCAGAGGGGCACACGGTAACTAGCGCAGAGGGGCACACGGTAACTAGCGCAGAGGGGCACACGGTAACTAGCGCAGAGGGGCACACGGTAACTAGCGCAGAGGGGCACATGGTAACTAGCGCACAGTAACTAGCGCAGAGGGGCACACAGTAACTATTGCACAGTAACTAGCGCACACAGTAACTAGCGCAGAGGGGCACACGGTAACTAGCGCAGAGGGGCACACGGTAACTAGCGCAGAGGGGCACACGGTAACTAGCGCAGAGGGGCACACGGTAACTAGCGCAGAGGGGCACACGGTAACTAGCGCAGAGGGGCACACGGTAACTAGCGCAGAGGGGCACATGGTAACTAGCGCAGAGGAAAGCCCTGGCTTAAAAGGATATAGAACAATTTATTTTCATGAGACTTGTGTGTGGTGTTGCTTTAATCTAACACACAGGCCTAGTGAATACACTTTCCCAACAGATTAACACTTAGTTTTCAAATGGCCAAACCCACCCGCCCACATACATCCAGATTACGAGTTTTGCGTTATGGCTGCCTCGCTTCTAACTTGCAAGTTATTTCCACCGATCACCTATAACAGCGCTGGTATTACAGGTTTTCAAAAACCCGGCGTTAGCAGGCAATATGGCACCGCTGAGCTCCTTTGATCTCCATACCACACCCAAATACCAGCGCTGCTGTGAGCTGCTTTTACGTGCTCGTGCATGATTTCCCCATAGACATCAATGGGGAGAGCCGCCTAAAAAAAACAAAAAACTAACACCTGCAATAAAGGAGAGTAAAGTTTCGTAACGCAGCCCCATTGATTCCTATGGGAAAAGAAAAAGTTATGTTTAAACCTAACACCCTAACATAAACCCCGAGTCTAAACACCCCTAATCTGCTGCCCCCGACATCGCTGCCACCTACATTACACTTATTAACCCCTAATCTGCTGCCCTCGACATCGCCACCACCTACATTACTCTTATTAACCCCTAATCTGCCGCCCCCGACATCACCGCCACCTACATTACACTTATTTACCCCTAATCTGCCGCCCCCAACGTCGCCGCCACTATACTAAAGTTATTAACCCCTAAACCTAACCCTAAGTCTAACCCTAACACCCACTAACTTTAACATAATTAAAATAAATCTAAATAAAACTTTTAAAAAAACAAAAACAAACTAAAAACTTACTTGTAAAATAAACCCTAAGCTAGCTACAATATAACTAATAGTTACATTGTAGCTATCTTAGGTGTTTTTATTTTACAGGTAAGTTTGTATTTATTTTAACTAGGTAGACTAGTTAGTATATAGTTAACTACTACCTAGTTAAAATAAATAAAAATGTACCTGTAAAAAAAAAAAACCTAACCTGTCTTACAGTTAAATCTATCATTACACTACAATTAAATAAATTACATTAATTAAATACAATTAACTAAATTACAAAAAAATAAACACTAAATTACACAAAATAAAAAAGAAATTATCAAATATTTAAACTAATTACACCTAATCTAATAGCCCCATCAAAATAAAAAAGCCCCCCAAAATAAAAAAAAGCCCTAGCCTAAACTAAACTGCCAATAGCCCTTAAAAGGGCCTTTTGTGGGGCATTGCCCCAAAGAAATCAGCTCTTTTACCTGTAAAAAAAATACAAACAACCCCACAAATAAAATCCTATCTAAAAAACCTAAGCACCCTATTGCCCTGAAAAGGGCATTTGGATGGGCATTGCCCTTAAAAGGGCATTTAGCTCTTTTACATTGTCCAAAGTCCCTAATCTAAAAATAAAACCCACCCAATAAACCCTTACAAAACCTAACACTAACCCCCGAAGATCCGCTTACAGTTTTTGAAGACCGGACATCCATCCTCATCAAGCCGGGAGAAGTCTTCATCCAAGCGAGCAGAAGTCCTCAATGAAGCCGGGAGAAGTCTTCATCCAAGCGGCAAGAAGTGGTCCTCCAGGCAGACATAAGTCTTCAACCAGACGGCATATTCTATCTTCGTCCAGTGAGGTGTGTCTCCTACATTCATCTTATCCTACACATGCAGCTTCCCCTTGCACCACTAATCCTCCACCTGGAGGGGGCCTTTTTCCACCAGACATTGCTGCACAGTTCTGTATGGTGCTATCTGCAGCCTTCTGCCCTTTACCTAGTACTGCTATGTGCAAACAAAGGGTTAATCCATGCACTCCTGCCCAGGGATCATCATGTAAAATGTTGGTTGCATCCGATCAGTCATCTGGGGATGCGGGTCCCTCTGAGGCTTCAGAGAACGGACCTTCTGGGTCGGAACCTGCTGATTCTCTTCCTCCGGCAGAGGAAAATCTCGCTTTTAGATTTAGAGTGGCTTGTCTGCGCCTTCTTCTAAGGGAGGTTTTGGTGGTTTTGGAGACTTCTAGGGCTGATCTCTTGGTCGAGTCTCAGAGTCCTAAATAAGATAGTGAAGTTGATTAAGACGGGTGGGGCAGGATGAAGATCCTCTTCCCCATGGTCTAATTCCTTTTAAGATTCCCGGTTCCGGGCTCTATAGGGGGTTGTTATACTCACCTTTTCTTGGCTAGCACTATTTGTGCGCTTGCCAATGGTTTTTCTATTCTATTTAAGGATAGTTTGTGCCTAGAGCCCTTTAATACACAAAGGAAACACTTTAGTTATAAGTATGTTTCATGGGATATTTATTGACAACTTTTGTTGTCTCACTTGCTGGAGTGCTTTTCTAATGAGGCGTCCTTTGCTCGACTCGATATCTTTGAGAAAGAATTAAGACCTTGGAGCTGATAATTCATTTATCTGTAACACTTTGCAGATTACTATCCCAAACACTGGGGCTTCAGGTTTTTCGTTCTGTTCAGGTCTTGGTTCGCTCTGACAGATATGACATTTTGAACCTTTTTCTTCTGCTTAAGGGAAAAACTTGATCTGGTTTCTGTTTTCCATGTTTTTTACCGTTTGGAGATTTTTTTTTTTAATTTGTCTTATTCTACTGATAGAGCTCAGCATCAGAGACCTCCGCTACATCAGTTCAATCCAAGTGTGTTTGGAGACCGTCTCCGTCCTGGACTTGTCCAGCAGAGCAAGCATCTTGCTGAATGTAGGTTGGCATGAGGCCTAGTTCCTAGTCTTATATGGATTGTGTGGGGACTGACTATAGCTCCTTCAGACGCTTGACTCAGGGACGTTTAGGATTCTTGGGTCCTAGAGACTTCAAGTCTCAGCCACCCTGGGGCAGATTCCTTGTCTTTTTCTTGTTTTCACAGACAAAAAGGAAGCCTTTCTGGAGTGCGTGTGGGTTTGTACTCTTTTAGAGTAATTGTCCTGATGTCTATTGCAGAAGGGGGTTTGGGAAACCAATCCTTTTTTTTTCATGGTCCCATAGAACGTGGGAACTTCCATCCTAATTGGGATCTTTACTACTTAAAGCTAGTTCTAGTTTCTCCTCGTTCCAGAGAGAGGCTAAAAATTCCCCCCCTGTGTTCTAGCTTGGGGTATGACTACTATTGATGAAGGATATCATTCCTTTGCTTTCTTTCACAGGGAACATTTTGGTTCCTGAGGTTGACATTCTGGACAATGCACTTCCAGTTCATTGCTCCTTTGTTTGGTCTAGCTACCGCATCCAGATCTTTTCATGATCTAGGGATTCTTGGCAATGCAAGTATCTAGATAATGCGTCAATTTTCCTTTCTGGACAATTCTGGTTCAACCACCATTGTCTTGTCTGTAAGAAGACCATTTGGGTGTTTCACCGGTCTTCCTCGATCCTCAGGGATGGAAGGAAACCTTGTTCAGAGTTCTCTGGTATAAAGCAACAGGGTGGATCCCTGGGTACTATATGAACCTTCATAGACATGAGACCTATTTTTCTGACTAGATGGGGACAAGCATAGCTTTGCCATGTCGTTCCCTCCAGACCTTCTTCTGGCCATCACTGGTTCAGGTTTGGTGGTGACTTTTTATGGTGTCCATCATGGACTTCATTCTTTTGCTAGATCTCATCTTTGACCGATGCTCTGTGAATGCTGAGGCAGCAGAGTGGTGTTGTTTTGAATCTGTTTCAACAGTTTTCCTTGGACCTCCAGTCAAGAGTTCGTTCTCTTTTAGGCTTGTTACAGATCTCCTGTTCCAAGGGACATCCTTCTTTGGGCACCCCGGGTGATGTTGACTACGGTCACTAGTCGATCAGGATGGAGAAGGTGTGACTGTGGTCTCAGGAGGAATGCTCCTTCCCGATTACCTATGGATCTTCGGGCAATTGCTCTGAAGTCTTATCCTACTGGGTTAGTCCCAATATATATATATATATATATATATATATATATATCACTCACTGGCGTTTTTCAATAAGCAGAGTATTTACTTATAAACAGTACATTTAGTGAACGTTTTCGGGCCATAGCCCGTCCTCAGACTTACAAACAATAACTAACTTACCACCTTCTTATGTGCCACCATCACACCCCTCAGTGAAGACGCTCTGCCGCATCCGGAAACCGACCAGCCCCAATACGCCACTGCGCATGCGTGCACAGGACTACCGGTCCCCATCTGGGCCAACGTTAAAAAGCAAATTAACAAAGTTAAAAACATAGCACAATACATACATTACAAATTTCAAATGTATATAGGCATCAAGCACATAGCGGTATTTATCAGGATAAGGTAGTGACATGAAATCAACATACTAGTATGCAACTAGTAAGTTGCATATATACTTAAAGGCACAGTTACCTATATTCACTTATCATGTAAATGTAACATCTCTAACTGCAATATCATATACGTTATAAATTCACATACCAATAACCTAAACTCCAGAATTAGCATATATGTACTATAGTATCTTTGTATGTAAAAACTGAAGGAATGTAGGACAAGAAATTAAGTGACTGGTAACAAGAACTTGTTATTAAGTACATGGATCAAGCAAGGGAGTACCTAAAACACGGTCATTGTGCTGGAATTTCTAAACTAGGCGTTCTATGAACCTATTAAACTATTGCCAAAAAGCTTATGGGAGAACACTGTCCCTAGTATCTAGGAATGGGCACATACACTTCCCAAAATAGATAGCTACCTTAATGCCCAACAATGAAATATGCATAATCAATTTTGCGCTAGGCAAAACAACCTAAGCCTAAACATAATCACTATGCTGGACATTCTGAACTATGCAATCTATGACACATTAACAAGAAGCTTCTTAGAGTACCCTATCACTAGTATCTAGGAAAGGGCTCACTCACTTCCCAAAATAGATCACTACCTAAGTGTCAAATTTTTAATTATGCATATTGAGTCTTAAGCTAGATCAGACAACCTGAGCCTAAACAAGAATACAGATAGAATAGACACCATACCATACACAAGATGATACCACAGCATAAAGTCATATAATGCATAATGAATGCATCTATTGAACTACACATCAGATTTACAAAAAACAGTGGAGATCAAAGTTGGTATTCAAACCTCTATTGCCACCCCTCACTGGTGCTGGAACATGATCAATAATCATGTATCTCAAATCAGAGACACTATGATTATGGGATAAAAAAAATGCTGTGCCACCGGCTGTTCAGAGCTCCCAGTGTGGATAGCTAACCGTATTGCCGACCTGTGGTTGGCCATACGAGTACGTAAATCACCTTGGGTCTTACCCACATAGAATAGCCCACAGGGGAAATGGATCATATATACTACATGTGTAGTGGTACATGTGACCCTATAATTGATGTCAAATCATTTGTTTCTCCAAGGGTTTACAAAATGTTTTCCTTGGGACAATCCATTACAGGTCACACATCCACTACATCGGTAGCATCCATTCTTTTCAGTGCCTAGCCAAAGCCTGTTGGTATAACTTTGTTTATTATCAGTACGAAGTAGTAGGTCACGTAAGGATCTACCTCTCCTGTAACCAACCATGGGACTCTCAAAATCTTTAAAAGGCAAGGACAGGTCCGTTCTTATAGTGTCCCAGTTTTGCTTGAAGATCTTCGGTACTTCCATTTTATCAGGTTTAAAAGCTGTAGAAAAAATCAGTCTCTTGTCAGCAGAATCATGGACCTTTTTGACAAGTGCCTGCTCATGTGTTGATGAGTGAGCCTCACTCAATGGTCCACATAGAATTTTATCTTTGTATCCCCTTGCTTTAAATTTAAGGTACATCTTATCCAGTTGTTCCACTTTTTTAATTGGGTCACTGTTGTTCCTGACCACCCTCTGGGACTTAGGTAGGGCTTTTTTCAAACTTGGATGGTGGCAGCTGGTAGCCTCCAACAGTGAATTCCTGTCAGTACTTTTGTGGAATAAGGTAGTAGTTAATCTTGTGTCCACTTTCATGATCCTCAAATCCAGGAAGTCAATAGTGGTCTTATCACAGTTCATCTTGAACTTCAAGTTCTTATTCTGCTTGTTTAAGGATTGCAGCCATCCCTCCAACTCCTGTCTTGTTCCACCCCAGATGAGTATAAGGTCGTCTTGTCTATGTACCGTTTAAATATTTTCACCCTTGGATCCATAAATGCCAATGTGTCTCCTTCTTCAAAGCATGCCATGTACAAATTAGCGTACGCTGGGGCCACGTTTGAGCCCATCGCTGTTCCGGCAATTTGAAGGTAATAACTATTTTCACATTTAAAATAGTTATATTTTAGGCAAAACTCAGTAAGATCCAAGATGACATCGATAGGGGGACCCACATATGGGTATTGAAGCAGTTTCCTTCTGATTGCTGCCACACCCTCATTATGAGGGATCACGGTGTATAGGCTGGTAACATCCAAAGTTACCAGCCAGTCATCAGCCTCAACCTCAGGAATATTGTTAATCATTTTGATCACCTGTATGTAATCCAATATGAATGATGGCATATTATATACCAGTGGTTGAAACAGAGTGTCCAGGTAAGTTGCAATAGGCTGTAAAATGGAGCCTTTGGATGATACTATGGGTCGTCCAGGTGGATGCTTCGGATCTTTGTGCACTTTTAGAAGTGTGTATATTATAGGTGTGATAGGAAATTCCACCATCATATATTCCCCAAGGTTTTTTGGAAGAAATTTCAGTTCCACTGCTGTCTTGATGTAGTTATCCACTTTTTTCTTAAACTCCTTAGTGGGGTCTCCATCCAATTTGCGATATGTTTGAGTATTACACAATTGGGACAAGATCTCTTTCCTGTAGTCCTTATAGTCTTGTAACACCAACGCTCCTCCTTTATCCGCCTCACGGATTACCAATTGATGATTTTCTTTCAAATTTGTTAGTGCAGTTCTCTCTTGTTTGTTTAAATTATTTCTCTGTACATTGAAGTTATTATGTAGGCTGTTGGTGATTTGTTGTTCAACAACTCTAGCAAAAGTATGTATGCTAGGATTGTTACTTTTTGGATCAAACTGTCCCTTCTTTCTTAACCCAACTTCAGTATTATTGGCAGTCCCAAAATATTCTTTTAAGGACAGTTGTCTTTTAAATTTGTAAAGATCAATCTGTGTTGAAAAACGATCTGCCTGCTGGGTGTAGGTATAAATTTTAATCCTTTGGTTAGTACACTCTTCTCGGGGTCAGTTACTTGGTGACTACTTAGGTTGATTATCATGTCTTCATTCACTTCCTTCGCCAATACCGTGGCGGTCTTCCTCTGACACCTCTGCCCCCCTCTCTTTGGATTTGGCCTCTTCCCTGCTCTTTTTTAGGGCGAGTAGCCATGCTGTGGGGGGTATATTTATACTCCCGAGGTGTTGCCCCCATTGGTGTTTCTTCATTGCTGCTGTTCCCACAGCTGTCCACAGTGTCTAGATTCCTAGGCTTGTTGGGTCTAGTACGTCGGTATCTGTGCAGCTGTCGCCTCTCCTCAACTCCTAAAAGCCACTTATAAACACGCTTCTCTTTGTAATCGGTAATGACTGAGTCCCATTTGTTTTCTTTAAAGGCTATCAGATCAGCCTCATACTTGTCTAGATCTTGCTTCATATTGTTCAAGCATTCACCTTGTTCCAATTTAGATAGGTGCTCTGCTTCATATTTCTTAATTCCTCATCAAGTTGTAAAAGTATATCACTTGCCTCTGTGATTACTAATAAGATTAAATCCAGGGAGCACTTGTTAAGTATCCCGCACCATTTGGTACAGAATACAGGGTTATTCCTCCCAATGGTTGGGACATTTTTCACCCTAAAGCCCCTGGGGATAAACAACTTGCGATGATAAGCAGAGAGATAAAAGCCATGCATTTTAAAATCAATGCTTCTTTTTTTCAATTTCATTAAATTGTTGTATAGTTGGTCAGGCTGTTCTCTTTTAGCCTTTATAGTAATCTCCTCAAACCTTATCCTGTTGGCATCTTCCTCAGTGAACTGGAAAATATTTGCCCCAAGTGTTTCTTCAGTGCCTGTGTTTTTTGTGCAGCAGATACAGCATGTGCAGCTTGTGACATTGTAGCCAATATTTTGAGCGTCTCTAATCCAAGGAATGATCAATTTCATAGAACGCCTAGTTTAGAAATTCCAGCACGATGACCGTGTTTTAGGTACTCCCTTGCTTGATCTATCTATGTACTTAATAACAAGTTCTTGTTACCAGTCACTTAATTTCTTGTCCTACATTCCTTCAGTGTTTACATACAAAGATACTATAGTGGATATATGCTAATTCTGGAGTTTAGGTTATTGGTATGTGAATTTATAACGTATATGATATTGCAGATAGAGATGTTACATTTACATGATAAGTGAATATAGGTAACTGTGCCTTTAAGTATATATGCAACTTACTAGTATGTTGATTTCATGTCACTACCTTATCCTGATAAATACCGCTTGATGCCTATATACATTTGAAATTTGTAATGTGCAGTATTGTTCCAAGCATTGTGCTATGTTTTTAACTTTGTTAATTTGCTTTTTAACGTTGGCCCAGATGGGGATCGGTAGTCCTGTGCGCGCATGCGCAGTGGCGTATTGGGGCTGGTCGGTTTCCGGATGCGGCAGAGCTTCTTCACTGAGGGGTGTGATGGTGGCACATAAGAAGGTGGTAAGTTAGTTATTGTTTGTAAGTCTGAGGACGGGCTACGGCCTGAAAACGTTCACTAAATGTACTGTTTATAAGTAAATACTCTGCTTATTGAAAAACTTTTCCCCTTCCTCAGACATAGTGTAATGGCAACTCAATTTATACAGCAAACAAAACAGTGACCCCTCCCCCCAATTGAGACCAAAAAACCGCCAAACAGCAGTCATGGCAACCACCTTAAACAAAACAATGTAAATGATAGTGACATAGCAATAGTTAATACATAATCCTTCCTGAAAATTAGTGATGATAAAGTGACATTATGTTATACACTAAAATAACCGAGAGGATCAAAAAATGTGTCAATATTGATAAATTGTGGCTTTCACTATAAAATCGCTTCATGCTCAAACAATGCTTATGAGTATTTCAATTCATCAAAAGGCCACAATGTCATATTTCACATGTGCGGGGCCCCATGCACAGTTATACCCCTCTATGTAATAGCTGTGGAGATTGAGACACTTAGATGACTTTCATTTACCTGATCCTATATAAATATTTAATTTGCAAGTGGTTCAGATATCCATCTGATAGTCGGGAGACTCCCTAGCGATGAGGGTAGTGTCCAAAGTCTTGGGTGGGTGGATGCCCATTATTGCTCGTTGTTAACAATCCACACTCAGGGTGTGGTCTTCCGGGATGGATTTTATCTGCAGACATTCACTGTTTGGGGATATGGTTTCTTCATCTGAGGGATTTCGGATGTTGAAGGGGGATGCCGGATAGAGATCTCATGGTGTCTCGTCTCGATACAAGTACTCAGTTTGGCTGAGGTGCAGGGATCCTCAGGCGGAACTAATGGAGGCATTAGCAGTGTCTTGGAGGTTCAATTTATTTTTCCCTGTCCGCAAATGGCCACTCTGTCCTCGAGTGGTGTCTCAATCTAGCGGGAGCAGGTGTCAATGACACTGCTTGCTCCATCGCTACTGCGAAGAAGGTGTTTCCTGGATTTAGTGGGGATTTCATCTTATCCTCCAGAAGGGTTCCTTGTTGCGGGTACATGGCCTTTTCTTCATCATACCTGATTCACTGAAGACTGCAGGAGTTTGACATTTAGTCTTATTCAGAGAGGGTTCCCTGAGAGTGTTATGGTACTCTCATTCATGTAAGTCGGTTACTTGTCACACCTATCATAAGGTGTGGAGGACCTACTTATATCTGGAATAGAGTGGTTTGTCCTGGCACATCATTCAAGGTTGCCAGGCATTTTTCCATTCTCCAGGTCAGTCTGGAGAAGGGCCTCTTAGCTAGTTCCTTGATGGGACAGTATTGGCGCTGTCTGTTTTACTGCACAAGAGGCTTGCTGAGCTTCCGGATGCAAAGTCTTTGGTTAAGGCTCTGACTAATATTAGGCCGGTTTTAAACCTGATGCTCCTTCTGGGAGCTTAAATCTTGTCCTTAATGTTTTTAACATCACGTTGTATTTTGGAAGGTTCATTTCTTTTTATTATTGCTCTGCGTGCAGAGTCTCTGCGCTGCCTTGCAATGCATCCCTCCTTATCTGGTGTTTCTTGCTGATAAGGCCGTTCAATGTCCTAGTTAGGATTTCTTCCTAAGGTTGTGATCGCACCATCATCAGGAAGAGATGGTTCCTTCCTTATGTTCTAATCCTTCTTCATCAATGGAACGTTTTCTACATAATATGGATGTAGTCATGTCTTGAAGTTCTTCAGGATACGATGGAATTTAGACAAACTTATTATCTGTTTGTCATTGGTTCTGGGAAACGTAGGGTCAGAGGGCCTCTTCGTCTTTCTTGTTCTTTTGTTTGGGGAGTTGTATCCGCTTAGCATGTGACACAGCAGGACATAGGCCTCCTCAGAGGATTACGGATCATTCTACAAGAGCAGTGGCTTCCTCTTGGGCCTTCAAAGATGAGGCCTCTATGGATCAGATTTTGTACATGGTCTTCCTTACATACTTTTTCAAAATTTTACAAGTTTGAGGTTTTTGCTTCTCCTGAAGGAACCTTCGGGATAAAGCTTTTGCAGGCTGTGGTACCCTCAGATTAGGGTCCGCCTGTCCTTTTACACTCCCATTAGCATTCAGTGTCCTATGGAGCTTGGGTATTAATTCCCACAAGTAAGGAATGCAGCTGTGGACTTTCCCTATATTAAGAAGGAAAACATAAATTATGCTTACCAGATTTCCTTTCCTTCTGTATAGGGGGAGTCCACAGCTCCCGCCCGTGTTTTCCGATGGGGGGCCATAAATTTTGATTTATTCTTCTGGCACCTTTTTCACCCTGATATTTCTCCTACTGTTCCTTGTTCCCTCGGCAGAATGACTGGGGGATGATGGAAGTGGGGGAGGTATTTAAGCCTTTGGCTGGGGTTTCTTTGCCTCCTCCTGGTGGCCAGGTTCATTATTGTCCTCAAGTAAGGAATGCAGCTGTGGACTCTCCCTATACAGAAGGAAAGGGAATTATCTGTTAAGCATAATTTATGTTTTTGTACAATTGTAGTGTGTTACTTTTAATAAAAGTGTGGTTATTTTATTTGCTTGCAGTTTTCAGATTCATTCATTAAATAGTCTAATTATTTTTTAGCACTACCATCCACTTATATACAGAGCAGCAGAAGATGACACGTGTAACATTCCAGCTTTAACCCTTTAGCTGGCACAAAGGGTCCTCACTGTTAACCATTTTTGTTTAAATTAACCCTTTGTGTTTTACCAGAGAGTGGCCACATTTATTGATTATGTTTTATAATTTACACACTGATATGTACTTATTAAATCACACTATAAAGCCTGGGTACATTTACACACAGATGTACTTATTAAATCACACTATAATGCCTGGGTACATTTACACACAGATGTACTTATTAAATCACACTATAAAGCCTGGATACATTTACACACAGATGTGTACTTATTAAATCACACTATAAAGCCTGGGTACATTTACACACAGATGTGTACTTATTAAATCACACTATAAAGCCTGGGTACATTTACACACAGATGTACTTCTTAAATCACACTATAAAGCCTGGTACATATACACACAGATGTACTTATTAAATCACACTATAAAGCCTGGGTACATTTACACACAGATATTTACTTATTAAATCACACTATAAAGCCTGGGTATATTTACACACAGATCTACTTATTAAAGCACACTATAATGCCTGGGTACGTTTACACACAGATGTACTTATTAAATCACACTATAAAGCCTGGGTACATTTACACACAGATGTACTTATTAAATCACACTATAAAGCCTGGGTATATTTACACACAGATCTACTTATTAAAGCACACTATAATGCCTGGGTACGTTTACACACAGATGTACTTATTAAATCACACTATAAAGCCTGGGTACATTTACACACAGATGTGTACTTATTAAATCACACTATAAAGCCTGGGTACATTTACACACAGATGTACTTATTAAATCACACTATAAAGCCTGGATACATTTACACACAGATGTGTACTTATTAAATCACACTATAAAGCCTGGGTACATTTACACACAGATATGTACTTATTAAATCACACTATAAAGCCTGGGTAAATTTATACACAGATGTACTTTTTAATTCACACTATAAAGCCTGGGTACACTTACATACAGATGTACTTATTAAATCACACTATAAAGCCTGGGTACATTTACACACATATGTACTTATTAAAGCACACTATAATGCCTGGGTACGTTTACACACAGATGTGCACTTATTAAATCACACTATAAAGCCTGGGTACATTTACACACAGATGTACTTATTAAATCACACTATAAAGCCTGGGTATATTTACACACAGATATGTACTTATTAGATCACACTATAAAGCCTGGGTACATTTACACACAGATGTACTTATTAAATCAACTATAAAGCCTGGGTATATTTACACACAGATGTACTTATTAAATCACACTATAAAGCCTGAGTACATTTACACACAGATATGTACTTATTAAATCACACTATAAAGCCTGGTTACATTTACACACAGATGTGCACTTATTAAATCACACTATAAAGCCTGGGTACATTTACACACAGATGTACTTATTAAATCACACTATAAAGCCTGGGTACATTTACACACAGATATGTACTTATTAAATCACTCTATAAAGCCTGGGTACATTTACACACAGATATGTACTTATTAAATCACACTATAAAGCCTGGGTACATTTACACACATATGTACTTATTAAATCACACTATAAAGCCTGGATACATTTACACACAGATGTTTACTTATTAAATCACACTATAAAGCCTGGGTACATTTACACACAGATATGTACTAATTAAATCACACTATATAGCCTGGGTACATTTACACACAAAACACAGGATGTAGGAGTGTGCTAAAAAGCTCTACCAATTGTTACAAATAATTAGATACTAAAATATAAACATTTAAAAAAAAAAAGGTGGAAACACTTAAGTAGATATCATAATAACACAACACATTGTAACAATAAAATATCAGCTTCAATAACACAATATATATCATAATAAAATAAAACTTATAAAAAAAAAAATAAGGTGCACCTTTATAAAATTAAACTATGTTCAATAGTTGGGGCCCATACTATATGTAAGCTGCTCAATGTAAAATAAAAGTTACATTTTATGAAATTAGTTTCAAGACACCAGAAGGTATATTGCTTAGAATTATTCAAATCAGGCTCAGTGGCATGATGAGCGTACCGGTAGTTATTTGTAATTCCATTAAGTTACAAACGATTCACTTTAGAGTGTTGAGTTTGATATAGGAACGTGTTCAATTTATGGATATATCGCAACCTTGTCCAGGGGATCTTACTCACCAGAATACAAAAGCTGTATTTTGATAACCGCTTTCTCTGACCTTACTTCTTGTTCCAGCGTGGAATTGGCGTTCTAGTGGCCGTTACCAGCCTGCTGACGTGTTACTTTAATGTGTCCATTAGTTCCGCCAATCAGGAGGGCAGATTACCGGTATTAGTAGTATAGATCCTCAATACAGGGCTCCACTTATATCGATTTTCTCCATTTGCAAAGTGCTCGCCGCTGTCAATACATTGTCCAGGAAAATCAATGTCAACTAAAGCGCTAGTTATATTCACGCTTTTCAGAATACTGACAGTTCAAGATACTGACAGTTTTTCACAACACAATCCATAAATAGCTGGCCAGCTACACAGGACTGCTTATCTACGCGTTTCAGCACAAAGCTTTTTTCAAGATAAGCCTGTGTATTTCCTTACGTCCTTTTATACCTCCTTTCTTAAAGGGACAGAGTTCTTTCATTTGGGTTTGTACGTTCTATACCCTTAGTTAAAATAAATGTGAAATCCTTCTTAAAATTTTGTTCATTAATTGGTTTCTGTATAACAAAGAGCAGTCTTGTTTCTTTATAGAGGGTTATTTATTTATAATATCTTTCAAAGAGCAGATAGTAATTAATAAACAATATTATTTACACATTATATGGTATAATAAATTATAATTAAAGATCATATTATATTTGATTTTATTGTATATTTGTCAGGGTGCCAGGAATCAGACTGAGACGAGAAGTGCAAAAATAATCACATCTTTATTAATAGCAAAAAATAATAAAAAGTCCACAAGTCAAATAACAAGCCAGGAATCGAAACCAGAGCTGGTAGTCAGATGAGCCGAGTCAGGAGCCAAAGCGAGTAGTCATACGAGCCGGAATCAGGAACAAGGAGAACAGCAGAGTCAGGAACAAGCCAGGGATCAGGAACCAGGAGGGACGTCAGACAGCCAGGTAATACACAGTAGCTCTCACAAACAGGTCTGAGACAACGCAAGGGCAAAGCATACTGAACAAAGGCCCTTTAAAAAATAAGTGATGACATCACAATTCTGAGACTGCATCCTGTCTCACATGGATGATGTACACCAGTCTGGCCATAAAAGGAAGTGCAGGAAATGAGCAGCATCACCCAGAATGCACCAAAGTCAACAAGAGAGGTGAGTAAAATGGCTGTCAGCAGCACGTGGCAAACAAAGCAGGAAAAAACCCTGACAGTACCCTCCCCTCAACGACCCCTCCCCCACGGGAGGACAAAAGGTTTATTGGGGAAATGGGCATGGAAGGCACGGAGGAGGGCAGGAGCATGAACATCAGAGGAGGGAACCCATGAACGCTCCTCCAGACCGTAGCCCCTCCAATGAACCAAATACTGTATGCGGCCCCTGGACATACGAGAGTCAATAATGATGCTGACCTCATACTCCTCATGGTTGTCAACAAAGATAGGACGGGGACGAGGCAACACAGTTGTAAACCGATTACAAACCAATGTTTTCAAGAGGGAGACATGAAAAACATTGGAGATGCGCATTGCAGGAGGAAGGTCAAGTGCGTAGGCCACAGGATTGACCTGTCGGACCAACATAACGGGGAGCCAGTTTATTGGAAGGCACACGAAGGTTCAAGTTGCGGGAGGACAGCCAAACTCTCACCAACCTGGTAGGAAGGCACAGGCAGACTTCTACGATCAGCCTGGAACTTTTGCCACTGCATAGAACGATGAAGGCAATCCTGACACTATCTCCTTGGGTAACCCATGTAAATGGAAGACCTCACGGGCAAAAATTGAAACAAGCTCCTGAGCGGTAGGCAACTTCTTCAAGGGAATGCAATGTCACATTTTAGAAAAACGGTCAACCACCATAAGGATAACAGTATTGCCATTGGAAACAGGGAGCTCGACAATGAAGTCCATGGAAAGATGTGTCCAAGGACGCTCACCATTAGCAATAGATTGAAGAAGACCCACAGGAAGACGTAAAGGAGTCTTATTCTGTGCACAAACTGAGCAGGAGGCAACATACGCAGCAACATCAGAACGAAGACCTGGCCACCAGAATTGTCGAGTGACAGACCAAATCATTTGGTTCTTACCTGGGTGACCTGCGGCTTTAGGATAGTGGTAAGTGTGCAAAAGTTTAGTTCGAAGATTCTCAGGAACAAAACACTTACCACTAGGTTTCTCAGGAGGTGCATTGGTTTGTGCAGCCAGGATCTCCTCCCCCAAGGGAGAAGTCAAATTAGTATGTATGGTAGCAAATATATGGTCAGGAGGTATAACTGAAATAGTTATAGACTCCTCCTTGGACAGAGGTGAAAATTGTCGAGAGAGGGCATCAGCCCTAACATTCTTACTACCAGGCAGGTAGGAGACCACATAATTAAACCGAGACAAAAATAGCGCCCATCTGGCCTGTCGGGGCGACAAACGTTTTGCTTCAGATAGATAAGTTAAATTCTTGTGGTCAGTAAGAATGAGCACTGGCACGCTAGTACCCTCGAGAAGATGCCTCCATTCCTTGAGTGCCAAAATTATGGCCAGTAATTCCCTGTCGCAAATTTCATAATTGCACTCCACTGGAGACAATTTCTTAGAGAAGAAACCACATGGATGCAAGGAACCATCAGGTGTAGGACGTTGAGACGAGGGCACCTACTCCAGTCTCAGACGCATCAACCTCAAGACAGGACAGGGTTAGGATGAGCCAGAACTGGAGTGGCAGCAAAGGCAGTCTTAAGACTATCAAAGGCCTTAATGGCAGTAGGTGACCAATGGAGTGGATGATTCTCTTTACGGGTCATGTCTGTGATAGGTTTGACCAAGGAAGAAAAGTTTTTAATAAACTTTCTATAGTAATTGGCGAAACCCAAAAAACATTGAATAGACCGAAGACCAACTGGGCGAGGCCACTGCAGAACTGCAGATAACTTGTCAGGATCCACGGAGAACCCTGCAACGGAGATAACATAACCTAGGAAGGTTACTTGAGTCTGATGGAACTCAGATTTCTCAAGTTTACAAAACAGGCTGTTCTCACGTAGTCTCTGATGAACCCGTGTAACATCAGAACGATGAGCCTCAAGTGTGGGTGAGTGTATGAGGATGTCGTCTAAGTACACCACAACACACTGTTGCAACATATCTCGTAGGACATCATTAATAAATTCCTGGAAAACAGCAGGACCATTACATAGGCCAAAGGGCATTACAAGATACTCATAATGCCCGCTCCTGGTGTTAAAAGCTGTTTTCTATTTGTGGCCTTCCTTGATCCTAACGAGATTGTACGCTCCTTTCAAATCAAGTTTAGTAAAGACCGTAGCTCCCTTGAGGCGGTCAAAGAGTTCCGTAATGAGCGGAATAGGGTAAGCATTCTTAATGGTAAGATGATTAAGACCCCTATAATCGATGCATGGTCTTAACTCGCCACCCTTTTTCTTCACAAAGAAGAAGCCAGCCCCTGCAGGAGAGCAGGATTTGCGGATGATCCCCCGCGACAGAGCATCGGAAACATACTCCTCCATAGCACAATTCTCCGCAACAGACAGAGGGTAAACCCGGCCCCGAGGAGGAATGTCTCAGGGTTGAAGGTCTATGGCACAATCGTAAGACCGATGAGGAGGCAACGTACCGGCATGCACCTTGTCAAAAACGTCTAGGAACTCTCGGTACTCCTCTGGCAATTGAGATACCGAAGAAGTGCACAAGACTTTAACTGGTTTCTGAAGACAAGTGGAAATACATTGCGGAGACCATGACAACATTTCGGACCTGCGCCAGTCGAGACTGGGATTGTGCTTTTGGAGCCAGGGATAACCCAGAACAACCGGAAAATGCAGAGAGTTTATCACCTGGAACTGGAGGATTTCAAAATGGAGAGCCCCAACAGCCATGGATGACGGAGCAGTTTCGTGAGTAACGAGTGCAGGCTTAAGGGGCCTGCCATCAATGGCCTCAATAGCAAGCAGAACGGACCGAGGCAAAACAGGAATGGAGTGCTTTGATACAAAAGCACTGTCAATGAAATAGCCTGCAGCACCGGAGTCAACAAGAGCCTGGGTAAATATGGAGGAGTCCACCCAGGAAAGGACAACCATGACCAAAGGTTTCTCCTTTAGCGGTTCCGGGGACAAGGATAAACTACCTAAGGTCTGCCCCCGACAGGACCTTAGGTGTGAGCGTTTCCCGGCCTTGTAGGACAAGACTTCAAAAGGTGGCCCTGTAACCCACAATAGAGGCAGAGCCCCTCCCTCCTCCTAAAGGCCCTCTCTGCCACGGAGAGACGTGTGAATCCCAACTGCATCGGCTCAGCAGTACCTGGTGACTCGGGACCAGGAGGCATGGTGAGGAGAGGGAGGCATGGGTGGGAACGAACACGTAGGAGACAATGGTACAGGAGGCTTCCGCAAGCGCTCCTTGAAAGAAGGCCTCTCACTTAGTCTGATGTCAATTAGGATCAAAAAAGACACCAATGCCTCGATCTTCTGGTAAATCTCTGGCAGCAACTTTGTCTTTAATCGCATCAGAGAGCCCATGAAAGAAGGTGGCAACAAGGGCTTCATTGTTCCAACCTACCTCTGCGGCAAGCGTACGGAACTCAATGGCATACTGAGCAACAGATCTTGTACCTTGCTGAATGGACATGAGTCGTTTAGCAGCAGAGGAGGAGTGAGCCGGAACATCAAATACCCTTCAAAAGGAGGCCACAAATTCAGGGTAATTTGAAATCACTGGTTTATTATTCTCCCACAAGGGATTAGCCCAGGCAAGAGCTGTGTCAGTAACGAGATGAGAAATCCCACCTTAGCTCTGTCAGAGAGAAACGCCTGAGGTAACATCTCAAAGTATTTAAGCACACTATAAAGCCTGTATACATTTACACACAGATGTACTTATTAAATCACACTATAAAGCCTGGGTACATTTACACACAGATGTACTTATTAAATCACACTATAAAGCCTGGGTACATTTACACACAGATGTACTTATTAAATCACACTCTAAAGCCTGGAAACATTTACACACAGATGCACTTATTAAATCACACTATAAAGCCTGGGTACATTTACACACAGATGCACTTATTAAATCACACTATAATGCCTGGGTACATTTACACACAGATGTGTACTTAATAAATCACACTATAAAGCATGAGTACATTTACACACGGGTGTACTTATTAAATCACACTATAAAGCATGGGTACATTTACACACAGATATGTACTTATTAAATCACACTATAAAGCCTGGGTACATTTACACACAGATGTACTTATTAAATCACACTATAAAGCCTGGGTACATTTACACACAGATGTACTTATTAAATCACAGTATAAAGCCTGGGTACATTTACACACAGATATGTACTTATTAAATCACACTATAAAGCCTGGGTACATTTACACGCAGATGTACTTATTAAATCACACTATAAAGCCTGGGTACATTTACACACGTATGTACTTATTAAATCACACTATAAAGCCTTGATACAATTACACACAGCTGTACTTATTAAATCACACTATAACGCCTGGGTACATTTACACACAGCTGTACTTATTAAATCACACTATAAAGCCTGGGTACATTTACACACAGCTGTACTTATTAAATCACACTATAAAGCCTGGGTACATTTACACACAGATGTACTTATTAAATCACACTATAAAGCCTGGGTACATTTACACACAGATGTACTTATTAAATCACACTATAAAGCCTGGGTAAATTTACACACAGATGTACTTATTAAATCACAATATAAAGCCTGGGTACATTTACACACAGATGTGTACTTATTAAATCACACTATAAAACCTGGGTACATTTACACACAGATGTACTTAATAAATCACACTATAAAGCCTGGGTACGTTTACACACATATGTACTTATTAAATCACACTATAAAGCCTGGGTACATTTACACACAGATGTACTTATTAAATCACACTATAAAGCCTGGGTACAGTTACACACAGATATGTACTTATTAAATCACAATATAAAGCCTGGGTACATTTACACACAGATGTACTTATTAAATCACACTATAAAGCCTGGATACATTTACACACAGATATGTACTTATTAAATTACACTATAAAGCCTGGGTACATTTACACACAGATGTACTTATTAAATCACACTATAAAGCCTGGGTACATTTACACACAGATATGTACTTATTAAATCACACTATAAAGCCTGGATACATTTACACACAGATGTACTTATTAAATCACACTATAAAGCCTGGGTACATTTACACACAGATATGTACTTATTAAATCACACTATAAAGCCTGGGTACATTTACACACAGATATGTACTTATTAAATCACACTATAAAGCCTGGATACATTTACACACAGATGTGTACTTATTAAATCACACTATAAAGCCTGGGTACATTTACACACAGATGTACTTATTAAATCACACTATAAAGCCTGGGTACATTTACACACAGAAGTACTTATTAAATCACACTATAAAGCCTGGGTACATTTACACACAGATGTACTTATTAAATCACACTATAAAGCCTGGGCACATTTACACACAGATGTGTACTTATTAAATCACACTATAAAGCCTGGGTACACTTACACACAGATGTACCTATTAAATCACACTATAAAGCATGGGTACATTTACACACAGATGTGTACTTATTAAATCACACTATAAAGCCTGGGTACATTTACACACAGATGTACTTATTAACCCCTTAATGACCACAGCACTTTTCCATTTTCTGTCCGTTTGGGACCAAGGCTATTTTTACATTTTTGCGGTGTTTGTTTTTATTTTTTTTTATTTTATTTTTTTATTTAAATGCTTTATTGAAAATTTTCCAAGATATACATAGAAAAACATTGAGGAAACATTCAAATTGACAACATCTGTTACAAGAATAATAAAAGTAAAACTTTGTTACAGTTATACAGTCATGTTTATAGTAGTGAGACTCGAGTTTAGCTATTAAGGTTGGGTTAGAAGTAAAGTACCAATCTGCCGGTGTCTACGAATGGGGAGTAACCATGAGTGGAGTGACATTGTCGCCCCCCTTTCTGTTGTGTACTATGGATTGACCCATCTGTATAAATGTGTTACGTGAACTGGGTTTGGAGAAGTCAGGGGTAAGTGTCTGCTAGCTATTTACATATTCTTCCCATAGAAATGTTATATTTTGAAAGTCTTCTATGCGTTTGGTGCGGGTGTATTGGTGTTTTTCCAATTGGAGGTAGTGAGTGACTTTCGTTTTCCAGACTGCCGGGGATGGCAGGTTTGTTCTCTTCCAATTGCGGTGTTTGTTTTTAGCTGTATTTTTCCTCTTACTCCTTTACTGTACCCACACATATTATATACCGTTTTTCTCGCCATTAAATGGACTTTCAAAAGATACCATTATTTTCATCATATCTCATAATTTACTATAAACATTTTTTATAAAATATGTGGAAAAATTGGAAAAAAATACACTTTTTCTAACTTTGACCCCCAAAATCTGTTACACATCTACAACCACCAAAAAACACCCATGCTAAATAGTTTCTAAATGTTGTCCTGAGTTTAGAAATACCCAATGTTTACATGTTCTTTGCTTTTTTTGCAAGTTATAGGGCCATAAATACAAGTAGCACTTTGCTATTTCCAAACCACTTTTTTTCAAAATTAGCGCTAGTTACATTGGAACTCTGATATCTTTCAGGAATCCCTGAATATCCATTGACATGTATATATTTTTTTTAGAAGACATCCCAAAGTATTGATCTAGGCCCATTTTGGTATATTTCATGCCACCATTTCACTGCCAAATGCGATCAAATAAAAAAAAATTGTTCACCTTTTCACAAATTTTTTCACAAACTTTAGGTTTCTCACTGAAATTATTTACAAACAACTTATGCAATTATGGCATAAATGGTTGTAAATGCTTCTCTGGGATCCCCTTTGTTCATAAATAGCAGACATATATGGCTTTGGCATTGCTTTTTGGTAATTAGAAGGCTGCTAAATGCCACTGCGCACCACACGTGTATTATGCCCAGCAGTGAAGGGGTTAATTAGGGAGCATGTAGGGAGCCTCTAGGGTTAATTTTAGCTTTAGTGTAGTGTTATAGAGAACCCCAATTATTGATCTAGACCCATTTTGGTATATTTCATGCCACCATTTCACCGCCAAATGCAAAACGTTAAATTTTTCACAATTTTAGGATTCTCACTGAAATTATTTACAAACAGCTTGTGCAATTATGGCACAAATGGTTGTAAATGCTTCTCTGGGATCCCCTTTGTTCATAAATAGCAGACATATATGGCTTGGGCGTTGCTTTTTGGTAATTAGAAGGCCGCTAAATGCTGCTGCGCATCACACGTGTATTATGGCTAGCGTGAAGGGGTTAATTAGGTAGTTTGTAGTGAGCTTGCAGGGTTAATTTTAGCTTTAGTGTAGAGATCAGCCTCCCACCTGACACATCACACCCCCTCATCCCTCCCAAACAGTTCCCTTCCCTACCCCACAATTGTCCCCGCCATCTTAAGTACTGGCAGAAAGTCTGCCATTACTGAAATAAAAAGGTATCTTTGAATTTTTTAATTTTTTTGTAGCATATTTACATATGCTGCTGTGCAGGATCCTCCTTAGCCCCCAACCTCCCTGATCCCCCCCCCAAAACAGCTCTCTAACCCTCCCCCTCTGCCATATTGGGGGCCATCTTGGGTACTGGCAGCTGTCTGCCAGTACCCAGTTTGCAAAAAATGTTTTTTTTGTTTTTTTTCTGTAGTGTAGTTTTCCCAATCACAGACCAACCCCCACCCCCTGACTTTTTTTTTTTACATATATCCCCCCCCCTTTTTCCCACTTTTAATAATAATTTTTCTGTAGTGTAGCAGTTCCCACCCGCTCCCTCCCCATGCACGCTCCTGCCTACCCGTGCATGCCTCCGGCCATCCCGGCCAACGATCCCGCCCTCTCCACATCACCAGGGCCATCGATGGCCGCATCCGCCTCCCACATCAGCTCCCAACCAAGAACGAAGATAGGCATTGATGTCCGGTGCAAAGAGGACCACAGAGTGGCTCTCTCTGCAACGGATGGCTAAAAAGTGTTATTGCAGGATGCCTCGATATTGAGGCATCACTGCAATAACCAGAAAGCAGCTGGAAGCAAGCAGGATCACTTCCAGCTGCTTTCCAGACTGAGGACGTGCAGGGTACGTCCTTGGTTGTTAACTGACTTTTTTTAGAGGACATACCCTGCACGTCCTCAGTTGTTAAGTGGTTAAATCAGACTATAAAGCCTGGATACATTTACACACAGGTGTGCACTTATTAAATCACACTATAAAGCCTGGGTACATTTACACGCAGATGTACTTATTAAATCACACTATAAAGCCTGGATACGTTTTCCTGTTTGTTTAATATGAATCAGTATTTTACTTACAAAAGATTCCTGCTTTAATAGAATGTATTAGGGACAAACTGTTTAAATTTCTTAGTATATTGTCTCAGCTGATTTTTCTTAAAGGGACATGAAACCCATTTTTTTTCTTCTTCTTTTTTTTGCTGTTTAAATAAACCAAACAACAGCAACCACAATCTTAAATTCTCATAAGATCACTGCTTCTTACCCTCTCAAACCATCTCAAACATTCGATAATACAGTTAGTAAACAAATAATAAAAGTATCAAATTATTAGTATTGAAATACTCAGCATTGTATCTTATATGTATCTAATAACATGTTAATATTATACATCTGTTTGCAACTAAGTTCTGTTAAAATAACAATGTCCATCAATAAAAACATAATATAATGCTGTATCCTGAGATATTTTAGGAGACAACAGAAAATACCCCAACATTTAAATAAACAGTTTGTTTCCTCCTTACTTAGCCATATGATAATCACACCCTGAGGGGGAGGCAGGGACTCTGTATTCATGTAACACCAGAGGGGACAATAGACATCTATATGAGAACAAAAGTCCAGGTGTGACCCTCTCATTGTCTCCCAACTGACAAGTTGTACTCATGTGAGTCACACAGAGAAAGGTGACACTCCCACATTAGTATAAATATCTGTAACACTCAGTGATATCACAGGAGGAACCAGAGAGACTTCATACTTACAGAGCTTTTGCTAAACGGTAATATGCAAACCCTGACATAAATCTTTATTAACAGCCTCACACTGTTGTGTTTTATATAATGATGAGAAAATATTGTTCTGTATTTTGTTATGATAAAGATAAAATATTTCACTTCACATAAGAAACTGAGTTTATATTAAAAAAAACTCAACTGTAAAACTTATTTAATTTGTTTTCTATATTTTCATGCTGTGTTAGTGATTTTTTTTTTTATATTTATTTTATTACCAACAGTACAAATCACAAATCAAAATTTTCACTTGCATCATGCAGGATGCCTCCTAAGAGAAATAAAAAAAAAAAAGAGACAATAAAAGAAAAGTGAAAATAATAACGAAAAGAATATACCATGACATATACTTTATAATATGTCTATAACTAACTTATGTTTAAGGAATTAAAAATCAATTCTAACTTTCATTTTCGAAAAATATTAATTATACTGTTGGAGGTTTTAGGGAAGGGAAAAAAAATGCCCTCATTTTTATAATAAAGAAAAAAGAAAAACAAAGAAAAAAAGGAAAAAAAAAAAAAGGAATAATAATTGTGGGAAGGGAAAAGGGAATCATCCTCCTCCCTCTGCCGGAAACGCACTCCCCTAATTAGAATACATTGCTGAGGGGGTATTCTAATTACTCTAAGATTCAAATCTCAGGGAGTTATCTCCCTGAAACCAGTTACCTATGCCGGTGGGAATAGATTAGCTATAACCAACTCTAAAAATGCAATGGTATTTAAAAAGGGCAAAAGGATACGTCTTTGAATAGGGAGTGGATAAGACTTAATTAGGGGAAGCCAATCCAGAAGGAAGATTTTCACTCTGCTTTCCACTAAAAAAATTGTATGATAGGACTAAAATAAAATCTGACATTGAATTTCTTTAAGACAACGAGCGAAACTTGGAGCTACATGATCTTTCCAGCTTTTAACTTTCCAGCTTTTAACTTGCAGTCAGAATAATTGTATTTAGTGCTTTTATCAACCTCTTAGGACGGAGATCCGCATTAGTTAGGAAGAATATCTCTTCTGCTACAAACTGGCCCAAATCTTTGTTATGCTTGCTATACCAATACCTGATCTTCTGCCAAAATTGTTGAATTTTGGGGCATGCCCAAAACATATGAAAAATATCAGCCGTATTAAAGGAGCAACGGGGACACCCAAAGACTTGAGTAGGGTAAAATCTAGACATTGTATCTGGAGACAAATAATAGTTGATTAATTTTAGATGTGATTCTCTCCATGATACATAGATCTGTAACTTTTCTAACTCTAAGAAACTTCACTCTATCCTATTCTCCTCTAAAGAAGGAAAACACCTTCGCCAAGAATTAAATAATTTATCTACAAGTAATTCACCCTGCTTAGCCAGTAAGATGTCATAAATCAATGATATTGAAGAGCGTCCCAACGAAAATTGACGGATTATTTTCTTAATATCAACCCAGTCCAAAAGAGCTGTGATATCCCATTTCTGAGAAAAAACATAATGTCGCAGATGGAAATAAGCATATAGATTCGAGCTAGGTAAATTAAACTTTTGGAACAGAGATTCCGACGTAAGCATTTGATTAAGATCAAATATCTGATGAACATAGGCCAAACCTAGATCTGCCCAACGTCTAAAATTCATCTGATTAATGCCGGGCATAAATTCTGGGTTGCCTATTATCGGAAGAAACATTTTTAATAGAAATCAATTTGCTTATATTAGAGGGTAAATTTTTTAGAGGGCAATGTAAGATCGCCTTTAATGAGAAAGGGGCAATCAGGAATGATTCTAACTCTAACGAAACAAACCTATTTATGTCAGTAATCCAATCAAATGCCAGCTTGACTAAACAAGCCCAGTTATATAATCTTAGATCTGGTAAAGCCAATCCTGCCGAGGACCATTTTTGCATTAGTCTATTCAACCCAATCCGTGGCTTTTTATTGCCCCAGATAAATTTAGATTGCCAAGACTGTAAATCCAAGATGTCTCTACTGGACAACAATAAAGGGAGGTTTTGTAAGAGATATAGAATCCTTGGAAAAATAATTGTTTTTATTAAATTAACTCTTGCTGACATAGAAATTAGAAGGAAAGACCAGTTTTCCAAGTCATTTTTAATTTTCTGCAAAACAGGCGGAAAATTTAGTTTACACCACTTTGCAGGGTTTCTATGTAGGATGATACCCAGGTACCGGAAGGACTCCACCACTTTGAAAGGATGATCTACCCACTTAAAGCCATTTCTATGGAGCCAAAGAAGTTCACTCTTATCAAAGTTAATTTTGTAACCTGAAAACGAAGAAAAGGAGTTAAATAATTGTTCGACTAATGGAATAGACTGTTGTGCATTATCAAGAAAAATCAGCAGATCATCTGCATAAAGAAGAATTTTTAATCTAGCAGAACCCAGCGGAATCCCGGGTAAACTATCCCTCAGCCAAATAGCAAACGGCTCTAATGCTAAATTAAAGAGTAACGGGGAAAGAGGACATCCTTGTCTAGTCCCTCTTTTAAGTGATATATTTGGAGAGAGGCAGCCATTGATGCATAGATATGAAATAGGATTATTATATAAGTTTTGAATGAACTCAAGGAACTGATTCTTGAATCCAAATCTCTCTAATGCTGTAAATAAGTAATTCCAATTAACTGCATCAAAAGCTTTTTCTGCATCAACAGTAAGGATAGCTGCTTCACTAACCCTTTTAAATTCGTCACTGTTTAAATCTAAATTCCAAACATAATCCAAAAGAGATGTGACTTTCCGAATATTTTTAAGGGAATTCCTATCTTTCATAAACCCCGTCTGGTCTGGATGAATGACTTTGTCCAGCAGCTTTGCTAGCCTGGATGACACAATAGCCGTCAATAATTTATAGTCTGCATTGAGCACTGATATAGGTCTATAAGACCCTGGAGCCTCTGGGTCCTTACCTTTCTTCAAAATCAGTGATATATGTGCAGCAGAGAAATGGCTTGACATTATATTACTAGAAGAAAAATAGAAATTAAATAGGTTAACTAATGGTACTTTGATTTCTTCTTTTAGAATTTTATAGAACTCTACCGGAATAGAATCCGGCCCTGGAGCTTTATTAATATTAGCTGATTGAATGGCCTCTAAAACCTCTTCCTCTGACATAGGTCTATTTAGACCTAACAAATCTTCCTCCGAAATCCTTGGCACTTTAACCTTAGTCCAGAAATTTGTTGCGTTGTCCGAGTTAATATTTGATTCTGAATAAAGATGTTGAAAGACCTTAAAGAACATTTTACTAATATCCT
The DNA here is from genome assembly GCF_027579735.1 of Bombina bombina. Lineage (NCBI taxonomy): Eukaryota > Metazoa > Chordata > Amphibia > Anura > Bombinatoridae > Bombina > Bombina bombina. Next base: position 43,627,226 of record NC_069503.1, read on the forward strand.
CAGCATTTAGTATATTTTCTGTTATCGACTTTAATAGCTGAAATAAGATTTCTACTCTTCCTAATCTTCACTAACCTAGCCAAGAATTTTTCCGAATTCCCATAGAATCCCCTAAATTGATAGTTAATTTTCTGTTCTTCTTCCTGGGATCTTTGTTTTAAGAAAATGTCCCTTTCCCTTTTAAGCTTGCAGTATCTATCCCAATTATCCGTAGATTTATCGGTATAAAACCTCCTAAGTGCATTCCTAACTTAGGCAGCTAATTGCGATTCCAGCACCAAGGCTTTCTTTCTCCAACTACACAGATAGGATTTAATTTCCCCCCTCAACGCAGCTTTAGCTGCCTCCCAGAAAATCTCAGTTTTACTAAATTGACTTATATTAAAAGTAGTATAGTCCTTCCATTTCTGTTTTAACCAATTAATAAATCTGGGACTGTCAGACAAAAAGCGAGGAAAAAGAAATGAAGTATTTTGATTCTTAGGGGGGGCAGTGGCAGAAAGTTTAAATGAGATTACGTAGTGGTCCGAAATCGCAATGTCATGAATATTTGATTCTGATCTACACAATGCTAATGATTTAGAAATCAAAAACAGATCGATTCTGGAAAGCGTCATGTGAGCTTTTGATTCACATGTAAAACTGCGTACATCAGGATTTTTAAGTCTCCATATTGTTACGGTTGCCTCCAGGCTGGCTGGAAGTTGGACCGTAGAAAAGGATGCTCCTAGCGCTCCCCTACAAACATGAGTCAAAGCTGCAAGTTAGAGGGTCAGAATAGGTCTGATGTGCTGGAAACACAGCCTGGTTTTTATTGAGGTTACATGCAAAAAAGACACTCTCAGGGGGAGGCATAAAATCCCCAATCACACATTTGATGCATTTAGATAGAGAGGCAACGCCCTTTGACAGGCCACAACAGCAGATAACATTACACACAATAAAACAATGCAGTCCACCTTATCACTACTAGCAGTCTGATTAGACAATGGTAATGTTTTTCACTAAACTTAATTAGAGCTGATCCCAGCAAACTTGTATTTAGAATGCTTCTTGAAGCTGAACAAAGTTATCTCTTTAGTTCTGACCGAAGGGTCTGTCACATAGCACTTAATGGCACACAATGAAAACCAATGCCTCTGTAACAGTGCTCCCCCTCTGTGGAACACTCTGCCTGTGTGGCACCTGGCTCAGCAAGTCCCATTCACTGAACCAAGTGGGAGAAAGCCAGGGACAAGCTATTTTACAGGTCTGGGGACATAGTCTTAAAGGGGCATTGTTCACCAAAGTCACAATATGTCCCCAGACGGTTCTTAAAGGGCCATACACACCCAATAAAAGTTAATATGTTCTCAGGGGCCATAGTCATGAGGAAGGAGGCTGGCAAATAGGCTTCTCCATGATCCATGTAAGCAGGGCCAGTTACAAATAGCAGTTTGTAACATATCTCCCATTTTGGAGGGAGACTAACCAGGCACCTGACCTTCTGTCGGTCAGTGCCTAAGTTAGTCTCGCAACACCACCCACAAATAAACGTTAGCAGCAAAGTAGCCCCCCCACAATACGTAGTACTGGCCTGTAGGTTCCAGGTTGTAGGATGAAAGTGTAGCATCCTCGGTCTTCCTGACGCAGCTGGGCAAATAGCTGATGGTACTTGGGGGGCAGAGGCCAGCGGCACTCTGCCCTGGTGCCAGCGCTTGTGCCGGGGGAATTGGGGCATAGTCCTGACCGGTGGCAAAGGGAACGTGGGGGTCAGTGGGGGTTAACATCTCCACTGTTAACCCTGGGCCCAAGTTAGGAGTTAGCTGGGGAGGGGGAGATTGGCTTACCTCCTCCTCCTGATACTCCGGTGGCCGTTGGGAAGGGAGGTCGATGCTCTCCGCTTCCTGTGGAACATGCTGCGGCTGGGGAGAGAGACCGGTTGTCTCCTCTCCCTGGAAGGCACACTCCGGCTGGGGAGGGAGGTCGATGCTCTCCCCTCCCTGTAGCTGGGTCTGTCGCTGGGGATCTGGGCCGCCTGCCCAGCATCCCTGTAGGGCCGGTAGAGAGACTGCGGTCCCATCTCCACCTGCCTGCTGGGGGTCCTCCCAGGACCAGTCTATGAGGCCTGCTGCCTCTGGTATCTCTGGTTGGGGGAGGAGACTGGTTGTCTCTTCCCTCTGAACGGTATACTGCTGCTGGGGAGGGAGGTCGCTGCTCTCCTCTCCCTGTAACTCCGGCTGCCGCTGGGGAGGGAGGTCGTTGCTCTCCGCTCCCTGTAACTCACTTTGTCGCTGGAGACCAGGTGTCCATACCCTCAAACTCCACAGTTGGCGCTCAAAGGCTCGTGCCGCTTTGTTCTCCATATCCAATTCCCGGATGATGCGACTGACTACCTCCTGCGCAGGGTCTGGACCATATCGGACTAGCCGCCTCTTTACCTCTGGAACGAAATCCGCGCCCTCATAGCGACGGATCCGGTTGAGGTGCTCTTCACAGGGTTCTGACCAGTATCTTGTCAGCTCCATGCTGCTGTAGGTAGGGACGCTGTGCAGTGGCTAGCATTGCCCTCAATAACTCTCCTACGATACCAGTGCTGTTGGGGTGCTGCTCCTTGCGCTAGGACGCCATCCCACCGCTGCCGCCAAATGTTACGGTTGCCTCCAGGCTGGCTGGAAGTTGGACCGTAGAAAAGGATGCTCCTAGCGCTCCCCTACAAACATGAGTCAAAGCTGCAAGTTAGAGGGTCAGAATAGGTCTGATGTGCTGGACACACAGCCTAGTTTTTATTGAGGTTACATGCAAAAAAGACACTCTCAGGGGGAGGCATAAAATCCCCAATCACACATTTGATGCATTTAGATAGAGAGGCAACGCCCTTTGACAGGCCACAACAGCAGATAACATTACACACAATAAAACAATGCAGTCCACCTTATCACTACTAGCAGTCTGATTAGACAATGGGAATGTTTTTCACTAAACTTAATTAGAGCTGATCCCAGCAAACTTGTATTTAGAATGCTTCTTGAAGCTGAACAAAGTTATCTCTTTAGTTCTGACCGAAGGCTCTGTCACATAGCACTTAATGGCACACAATGAAAACCAATGCCTCTGTAACAGTGCTCCCCCTCTGTGGAACACTCTGTCTGTGTGGCACCTGGCTCAGCAAGTCCCATTCACTGAACCAAGTGGGAGAAAGCCAGGGACAAGCTATTTTACAGGTCTGGGGACATAGTCTTAAAGGGGCATTGTTCACCAAAGTCACAATATGTCCCCAGACGGTTCATAAAGGGCCATACACACCCAATAAAAGTTAATATGTTCTCAGGGGCACAATCTTCCAGGGGCCATAGTCATGAGGAAGGAGGCTGGCAAATAGGCTTCTCCACGATCCATGGAAGCAGGGCAATTTTTCATTTAAAGGGCCAGTTACAAATAGCAGTTTGTAACACATATATCTACTAAATTTAATTTCTGACAGAATCTTTTAAAATATTTTGCAATTTTATAATATTCTCGTAAATTCTTTAATAACAATCTGTCCAATACTGGGCACAGAGACATATTGAAAATCCCCCCTAATATTAAGTTACCTGCTGAAAAAGGAAACAATTTGCCCCTAATACCATCCTAGAATACCGGAGAAAATGAATTGGGGCCATATAAATTACATAAAACATAATTACAGCCATTAATCTGAATTTGAAGAATCATAAATCTTCCCTCTGGATCAGTCTCCATTTTTATAATATTATAATCTAAATCTTTGTGAAGCAAGATTGCAACTCCCGATCTCCTTTTAACTGCCAACACATTCACCCACCCATTTACATTTCAGTTTCACGAGTTCTGATTCTTTAAGATGTGTTTCTTGCAACATTACTACATCGGGATTAAATTTAGCAAGATACTTAATAATTAATTTGCGTTTTCTTGGAGATGTTATGCCCCCTACATTCCAGGAGAGTATATTAATCTTGGTCGTCATCATATAAGTTACCTACTTCTAAGTAACATATATCAATCTAATATAACATTTATTTCCAGCGACTTTGAATAGGAGATGCATTCGGCAAAGGGAGGAGGAGGGGGAGAGAGGGGAAGAAAAAAACAAACAAAAGAACACAAAACACAAAGAGAAAAATAAAGCTTCCCATTCTCAATGCATATATCAAACCATGCCACATTTTCAACAAAAAATATATTTCAACCAGTTTCCAGATATCAATTAAAAAAAAAAATCCTAGGCCGTTCAGGGGCCATTCTAGTTTACTGTGCTTTAACTTCTGGTTCTCACAATATCACAGGTATGACCAAAACAATGGCAGGTGACTCACTTAACATAAAAATAATCTCTCATAATGTCAAAGGGCTGAATACTCCTCAGAAGAGAACCATGACTTTAAGGGATTATAGACGTTTTAGAGGTGACGTGATTCTTTTACAGGAGACTCATTTCAAGAGAGGGCGAGATCCCACAATGTCCTTAAATAAATTTGGACAGGTATACCTAGCCTCCAATCACTCTAAGCATAACGGAGTGGGTGTCCTTATAAGGAAGGAAATCCCATTTATCTCCACCCATGTACATAAATATAGAGAAGGGAGATTTATTATATTAGTTGGGAAACTTTATAACAAAGCAATAACAATAGCGAATATATATGCTCCCAACAATCCATCTCCACAGTTTTTCCGCACTATCAAGAATTCCCTATTGGAATGTGCAAGGGGAAGCCTAATATTAGGAGGAGATTTCAATTTAGCTTTAGACCCCGATATTGATTGCTCTAGAGGAATATCCTCGGTCCCACAGAAATTATTACGAACAGTCAAAACCACTTTGGCAAATCTGGCATTACACAATGCCTGGAGGCTTTCCCACCCCACTACAAGGGACTATACATTTTACTCACACCCCCATAGAGTCTACTCGAGAATAGATTACCTTCTTATAGATGTTACAAGCTTAGATTTAGTCCAACATACAGACATCTCACCCCTAACCTGTTCAGACCATGCTATGATTAGCTTCACACTTAGGTGGCCCACGTCCCAAAAACATAACAAGACCTGGAAGTTGGATGAAACTCTTTTAAGAGACCGAATAATTTACACACAGATTGCCAACTCCCTGGAAGAGTACTTTACTTTGAATTGCACTCCAGATGTTGATCCACAGTGCATTTGGGAAGCCCACAAATGTGTGATCAGAGGGGTAATTATAGCTTTGAGTTCAGCTAGGAATAAACAAAGAAGCCAACTGCTAAATACTCTACTGGAAGATTTAGATAAATTACAGGGTATACATAAAAGATTCCTGGGAAACCACTCCTTATTGGAAAATATAAAACACAAAAGAGATCAGCTTAATTTATTTCTGGGAACCGAGACCAAACGCAAAGCACTATTCCTCAAAAAAACATACTACGAGGGCAATAATAAACAGGGAAAGCTTTTAGCTAGACTACTAAAACAACGCACTAATAAACGCTACATTAGGACAGTACAAGACCACACAGGGAAGACTTGGGCTTCATCTAGGGAAATAGCAGACACATTTAGGTTATACTATGAAAAGTTTTATATAATTTAGAAAAAGATCAATCACCTCCCGCCGAGCGGGATATCTGCAACTACTTATCACAATTACACCTTCCCACCCATACTGAAGAACAGCAAACAGACCTAGACTCCCCAATTTCCCTTAAGGAAGTACAAGAGGCTATATCTGCCTTCCCACCAGGGAAACCCCCAGGTCCTGATGGCTTTGGAAATGCCTATTATTCTAAATTCAAATGCATACTAGCTCCCCATCTACTATCCTATTATCAACACATTGATGGAAATAAGCCCTTCTCACCTTTAGCCTTACAAGCGCATATCGCAGTTATACCTAAACCGGGTAAACCGGCAGATCAAATCCCCAATTATCGGCCAATCTCCCTTCTTAATTCAGACGTCAAGGTTTATGCTAAAATCTTGGCGACTAGGATAAACAAAATTCTTCCCCTTCTGATACATCATGATCAGGTGGGCTTCATCCCTAATAGAGAAGCCAAAGATAATACTGTCCGTAATATACATTTAATGTTACACGCAAAAACAATTTGCGCTATGGCTTTCGACTGATGCCGAAAAGGCGTTCGACCGGGTTAGCTGGTCGTTCCTTCAGCAGACATTGCGGTCATTTGGTTTCGGGGATTGTATGCTACATAGGATCTTTGCCCTATATGCCTGCCCCAGCGCTTGCGTAACTCTTAATGGTATCCTATCTCAACCCTTTCGAATATCCAATGGCACTCGGCAAGGGTGTCCCCTCTCCCCTCTATTATTTGTCTGCCTATTAGAGATTTTAGCCAATAAAATTAGATCTAATAAAAAAAATTGAGGGAGTGGTGGTGGGGGAAATAGAATACAAATTATCCCTATTCATTGATGACCTTTTTCCACTTATCAATCCAACTGACTCAGTCCCTCCTCTTATGGAGGAATTGGGACTCTTTAATAAACTCACTAATTTTAAAATTAATCATTCTAAATCTGAGATTCTTGGAGTCTCTCTCCCTAAACAGATGGAACTCCTAATCCAAAAAACTTGCCCCTTGAAATGGTGTGTAAATTCGATAAAGTATCTAGGCATCCACTAAGCAGATAACATAGACCGGATCTATGAATTAAACTATATCCCAATTAGGACGGCCCTAGTCAGAGATCTTTCCTCCTGGAACTCTAAGAGTTTGTCATGGATGGGGAGGATTAACACCATCAAAATGAACGCCTTTCCCAGGCTACTGTATATTTTGCAGACACTGCCAATCCCCCTCCCACCCAGGTTCACATCACAGGTACAACAGATATTCCATTCATTAATTTGGAAAGGAAAACAACCTAGAATTAATAAAATAACTATGATGCGTTCCAGAGAACAGGGAGGGTTAGGAGTACCTAATATAGAATCATACAGAACAGCGATCTTTATTCAGCGAATACTTGAATGGAGGATACATAAAACACAAAAACGATGGATAAAGTTAGAGGAAGACTTAAATGTGGGGATAACATTGTCAGGAATATGCTGGCATCCAAATTTTAAGTCTATAATTAAGAATATAATTAATCCCATAACTAGAGAAACTTTTCAGCAGTGGAGTATAGTGAATAGACAAAACCCATTTATCTCATCAAATCCATCCCCACTAAACTCCTTAATTGATAATAGTGAGTTCTCTATGATGGATTTGGGGGAGTATCCTAGTACGGTCGACCGCATTATGGACTTGGATATCTACCAACTCACTGACAATGACTGCTTATGATCCCAAACACAGTTACAGGAACAAGGGTTTATGTGGTTTAAAAATTGGTTTAATTATAGACATGTTCACCACTACATCACGACACACAAAGACAGCAATAATATGCTAAGGCCTCTTACAGCTCTAGAGAAATTGTTTACAGCTTGTCACCCAATGAAACACACTCTAGCAAGGATTCATGCCATATTAACACAACCACCCCCAGGCATTCTTCCCTCCTCGATGGAATCTTGGGAAAGAGAACTGGGAATTATAATACTGCCCCACACAGCAGTGAATATTTTTAGAAACACTAAATCATCCTCATCATCGGCCTCTATGATTGAGTTAAATTACAAGATACTTCATAACTGGTATCTTACCCCAAGGCAATTGCAAAGATTGTACCCAACGACCACCAATAGATGTTGGAGATGTGGGCATGTAGGTAGTGGAATGGGACATATGTGGTGATGGTGCAATGGAATAAATAGGCTGTGGAGAGACACAGTTAGGGAAATTGAGGAAACCTTTGACATTATAGTTCCCTTAGATCCATTAATTTTTCTCCTTAATAAATCTATAAAACTCGCCTCCAAAGCACACCACATATTATTTCAAATAATGATAAATAGTACAAAATCCATTATAGCTAAGTTCTGGAAAGCATGTACACCACCCAGCTTACATATGTGGAGAAGTAGGGTCTCGGAGTTAATTGAACTTGAGGAATATGGTTCATATAAAAGTAATAAGAGAGATTCTTACATAGAAGCCCAGGTTATTTGGGAACAACATTTACGCGAAAGAATAGAAGTTGAAAGCTCTGAATAGGCCCTCTGTAGGCACACAGGAGTGAATTACATTTAGTTAAATATTATTTATCAATGGGAAGCGCATGAAACGGTCACAGAACAATTTTAATTGATCTAATGGTATTGCAGCAACTACTTCATAATAGATAATCCTCACGTGTTTGAACATGAAATTATATACTGTTAATTTAAAAGATGAGAAATAATTTTGCTTTGATGGAAATTTATACATGAACCAAACAAGCTTGTTTAAGCATTGTAATGTTGCACCATGTAATTCTTTTGATTTGTTCTCAATAAAAAAGAACTTGGATTAAAAAAATTCAGTCAAATACATTTTAAGTTTATATTTGAACCATAGATACCTTCTCCAATGAGCTATAGACCACCAATAAATTCCTGAGCCTCTTGGGGATTATTTAGCACCCGTCTAATACCATTATCTTCTACTATGATCTTTGCAGGGTATGTTACCCATGCTTTCAAGCCATTACTGGTGATCCTAGCACAGTAGGGAATCATTTGCTTTCTCTTAGAAGAAGTTTCTACCGAAAAATCTTGAAACAATAACAGTTTATTTTTCTCAAATATAAATACCTCTGACTTCCTGTATAGTTTTAAAAATGCTACCTTGTCTTGGTATCTAAGCAGCTTGAAAATACACATTCTGCTCCTATTAGGGGAAGCAGTACTAGATTTCCTAGGGTCAACCCTATGTGCTCTTTCTACTACTAGCGGGAGTTACTGTGCAGGGAAACCTAACGCTTTAGGGAGTAATAAGGAGGTAACCTTCATAAGATCCTCATACTCAGGGGATTCTGGTAATCCAACGATTCTGATATTATTCCATCTGGAACGATCTTTGAGATCCTCCAGACGGGATTGTAAACTAGAAATTTTAATCTCTTGATTATGCACTAAATTATCTTGGGTATTAACTCAATCTCCCAGGTCTGAGATCCTGTTTTCTGCCTCGTTTATTCTTGATGCAAATTGCTTGACCTCATTTGATAAGGATACAATATCTGTTGATATGGTGCTAAGCTCTTTTTTGATAATATCAAATTGTGGGGTGAATAAATCAGTTAGTTGTGATACTAAATTATATGTGTCAGTGTGGGGTGTACCCCCATCTAAGGAAGGATCTAATGTAGTGTCTACACTTTTAACCTTTCTATCCTTGATTTTAGGCGGCATTATTGGTGAACTTTGTTGCTCCTTTGTAATAAATCTTTCCATGTAAATAGTGATAAAAATAAGTGCAAAAAAGCAAACAAAAAAAATATAAAGGCTGTACAGCAGTAACAGCGTGTCACCAAAGTGAATAAGAAAAACCTGGGGGGTTATCCTCACCCCCCACCCTTTTTTTTTCCTTTTAAATATTGTTATAAACAAGTGAATAGTGAAATTAAGGCCTTAATTTACAGATATCTGTTACAGAGAGCAGACAAGCAAAGATATAGGTTTAAACAGGGCATATACCCCTCCTTCTCATTGAACTAAACACCATATATTCGCAATAAAGAACTTTGGTAGAATTTACAATGAAAAAATAGGAAACCATTTCCTAACAGGTCAAGCAAACACAGATAAACCACTTTTTTTTTTTCTTTTTCCCAAATTAAATAAGGGCCAAACAAGGAATCGGCCTCCTCCAATTTAAGAGAGAGTTCCACAGGCTGGATTGATAAACAGAAAATGTTCATCCAATTTACATAGTTCCACCAGCTGATCCTCTACTGGAAGATATTAGTGAGTTCTCAGATCTGAACAGGGGGATAATATATAATAAGCCACAGCAAGAGACCAGAGAGAGATGCTCTTCCTTATAACTCTGACAAAGTTAACGTTATACAAGCACAAAGACCTGCATACTACAGCCCTTAGCCGTTGCGGTGTAGCAAGAAATAACAACCCTTGTCACAGCTCAGCATACTTATTCCAACCAAACAGTAGTAGAATAGAGGTTAAACAGATGGGTACTTGTAATAGAAGGCTCCTCACCAATCTCGCAGCTATTCAGTCACAAATTGGTAACAGGTGAGCCTGGGCACTCCAATATTTTACTCCTCAACACACTTTTACTCCGGAGCATCAGAGCATATATGGCAAGAAACAGGCAACTCTTACCAGGGAGCTTTAAAGCTTTACGGCTCCACCTTGGAATACACAGCAAACAGAGCCGGCGTCTCCTCAGGCCTCAGAATGACCTTTCTCCTGTGACCGGATGGTGCTCTCCACGGCGAGGAAGGAGCGCTGCCCACAGATCATTCTGCGGACAAACCGCCCCGACCTACAAGAGGTTGCACCACTTATGAGGCCTTGAAGTTCAGCAGGGATCAGCTTGTTGTCCACCCTTAACAGGCGCGCCACTCCTCTCCTGTCTGTGTAATTCCTCGGCGGCAGATGTGGTATCCACCGCTAGGCTTGTCAGCCAACTTGGAGCTTCCACGGCACAGGCTTAGACACAGCCTAAGGTCCCGCTGCGAATCCCAGACAGACTGGGTATAACGGGCAAAATGCTGGGGCAGGTATCCACGCTCCTGATCTCAAGAACACCACAAGCTGTACAGCGTGTCTAACAGCTCCGCCCCCACCGGAAGTTCCTTGTCCAGTATGCAAAGCTCGCTGTATTAGTGAATTTAACATTAAGTTCTTTAATTTAAAAAGCCCAATTTAAAACATAATAATTTATAGCATTTTGTATAATAAATGTTTGTAGCAGAACCAAACCATATTTTGAAGCTTGAGGAGGTCTGTCCAATAATACATTTGTGAGGGTTGTTCCTGTTATCCAATGAGCAATAGATTCTTAAGTATCAGCCAATTAGAATCCTGTATTTCCCTATAGGTTTATAACTAACTGTAGAGCCCAGATAAACCATTTTCATTTAATATTAGTGTGAAGCTGCTATTTGCTCCAGTAATAAATATCACTCAGCTTATGGCCCTGTTGTATCAGTCTCATTTACTGATCTAATGATAAATATCTTGTGATCTGCATATTATTTTATTTCTAATGAGGTTATTTTATAATACATTTCTTATTTATATTAGCTGCACCTGTTTATCATCAGAATGTTTATCCCACTGATCTGTGACTGATTCTTGTTGTTAGTAAAGACCTTAGTAAGTGTATTCTGCACCTTCAGCTGCTGCTGTTTATGTCACATGATCACAGACTTAAAGGGACAGTGTCCTGTACATTTGGTTTCCCCTTAAAATAACAAGAAATCTCAAATGTTTTTCATCAATTAAATAGAACATATAATTTTCAACAACTTCCCAACTGACTTCAATTATGATATTTGCTTCATTCTCTAGATATCCTTTATTGAAGCAGTGCACTACTGGGAGCTAGCTGAGCACATAAGGTTAGCCAATGGCAAGAGGCTTGTATGTGTGACCACTAATCAGCAGCTAGCGCACCATATTGCATTATATGCTTTGCCACAAAGTTCCCCAAGGGAATAAAGCAGATTTGATAATAGAAGAAAATTGTTTAAATTCTAATCATAAAAGTTTAATTTTGGCTTTGCTGTCTCTTTAATTGTGTTTCTAATGACTTGTTTTACCAGTGTATAAAATAGTATAAAGTGTATGGGACATTTCACCTTTAGCTTTATTTTTTATATAAAATAATTGTTTGCTGGGGGACGTAGTGTGCCTGCGTCCGTGATGGCTGCACCTTTCTGAAGCTCCGAGTGCGGTCCACTTGAAACCCGCCACTGGCCAGCATCACATCCCAAAAAAATTGCACCAGTTACTGGGGAAAGTACAGGGATAGCTCAGCCGTAATCCTAGCGACCCTCCAAGACCTACCTGATCACCGCTGTGGTCTACTCATACACGCCGCTGTTGGCTTCAATACTAGGCCGCACCCAAACCGTGGCAATCTGACCGAACACCACCAAATGCCCTGAGATAACGGCAGAGCCCTCTCCGGCTCCTACAACCTCCTGTTCTAATGTACTCTACCTAAGGAGAGTTAAGGGTAACACTAGACGTGATCCTAAAGATTTACCACTGTGACGCAGCAATCATCTCCATGAGACTCAGCACACATGGCCTGAGAAGCTTCAAACAGTAAGTCCTGCATAATTGTTTTACATCTCAATGTCTAACTATAAAAAGATCGCTGCATGATACAATCCAGATCATAGACTTATGCAATTAGCAGATACATCTTGTGCAGACTACCTACATATCTCATCCTTGTGTACTAGATATCTGAATGTCATAGTGATATGATACGACTCAGAACAAACTGAATAAGAAAACACATCTGAATAGACAAGTAGGTTTTAATACCCACTCCCAGGGAACAACCCTAACCCCATAGACAAAAACCAACTTACAGATAATAATCTGCCTCAACTAAGACTTATCATGGCACATCACAGAACTTCTAAAGTGGATAAACTAAACAGAGCCGCACCCACACACAGGCCCCAATCCTGTTAATACATTCTTTAAACAAATGGATAGAAAGAAAATTACAGACTCTCCTTCCACAGACTGTGAAGAAGACATTCTAATAGAGAACACTGATAACGTTGCACAAACCTGCCTTCTAGAACCTACACCAGTAAATGCTGATGGCCCTGTTACTCTGAAAGCGATGGAAGCTCTTATTTCACAGGTCAAATCATGCATAAAAGTAGAATGTGCCGACTTAAAGAGAGACATTAATGAGCTTGGATATAGGGTTGAAGCCCTGGAGGATGAACGAGAATAGCTAAAGACATGACAGATATGTCACAAAAAATACTTCTACAGAAAGAACAGATCAGATCTAGAACAAAAGTTAGACGACATAAAGAACAGAACTCGACACAACAACCTTCGAATCAGAGGGATACCTGAGAAGGTGCCAGGCGACGCAATTCACGACTACCTCCAAGAGATATTTCAATCCCTCGCAATAGCGAACTATGTTGTTATTCAAGAAATCCCTCTGGAAAAGCTCACCGCACACTTCGCCCTAAGCCTACAGAAAACCATCCTCCCAGAGATATTGTGGTGTGCTTTCACAGCTTCAGGGATAGAGAAAAGATACTGAACTTTTTTAGACAACAGCACAACTTTACATACTTAGGTGCAAAGATCCATTTCTTCCAAGACCTCTCCATCAAAACATTGCACAGAAGAAGAGACTTTAACATCCTAACTACGTATCTAAGATCCTTGAAGGTTCCCTATAGATGGGGCTTCCCTATATCCATCCAAACTATCAAAAGTGGAAAACGAATTGAATGTACAGACCCATCCGACACAGCTTCCTTCTGCACTGCACTGGGAATAACAGCTCCAGATGTTCCTACAATGTCATCTCAAGCTTCCAAATTGGTTGTTGCAGTTCGACCCAAACCTCAAAGAAGCACCTGGTCAGAAGAAGCTAGTAAACTCAGCAAGAAGAAACTTACATCCAAAACCCACACCGCATCAGAGGTTATCTGAAATTCTGCTACTAAACAGAATGACATTCTAACATTAATCACCATCTATGACTCTAGGAGTTTGTGAGTTAATTCATTCTTAACGTTAATAACCATTACCTACTATGATAATGAAGTATGTTTAATTATTCAGAGTTGCTTAACATTGTTCATGTTGTTATTAATGTTGATTTGACATAGCAATACAGTTTCCAATTGTGCTCTCAGACAGGTTTGTAGTCTTTACAATGTTTAAATGTCAGGATTTCTGAGGTTTTTGTATTTTATTTATCTTTTGTCTCATGCTATGACATTCATTCAAGTATAAATACCCTTGTCCCTTTTTTCAATATACTTGAACCAGGTCACTAAACTTCCTTGATGTACCTGTTTCCCCACCCAACTTTGTTACCATGCAACAATTCATATCCACCGGTGGTGGGTTTCTACATACTGTATCTAGCCCCCTTCTCTAGAGTAAAGTAGACTACTAAACCTAATTCTATTCTTTCTCCTCACCTTCTTTAACTTTATTCTAACAATTCTTCGCCTTCCCCCTTCCTTCCCTTTAGCCAACTTTAATCTTTATCTAGTACATACTACACTTCTGCTTTGATAGAACCACACATATTCCGGTTTTGCTCTCCGGTCATATCAGATCCCCATAGTAATACCTCCCACACACAAATAAATGAGTAAACACGTAACACTTAAAACTTTTACATTACCAAAATGTCAAAGCGTTCTTATTCCCAGAACAAGAGGTCAATTGCCTTCCATGACTTCTATAAAAAGTGAATTGACCTCCTTTTAACCCAAGAAACTCACTTTAGAAAAAACAATGAACCCAAACTGTCTACATATTACTATGAACAGCACTTACTTAGCTCAGGCCCAGATAAAAAATAATAGTTTGGGTATCTCCGTCAGAAAATAATTATATAATTAAAAATGCGCATTTGTGCTCCCTCACAAGGAAAGCAAAGTTTTTTTGTTGAAAGCAATAAAACGGGTCTAATGCTAGCTAGATCCCTCAAAAAAAAGAAATGCAAAACATTTATTAAAAACATTAAAAGCCATACGGGACGCACCCTACGGGACGCAGATCTTTTGATAGTAGAGCCATGCTACAGGACTTTATTAAATACTATTTATCTTTTGTCTCATGCTATGCCATTCATTAGAGTATAAATACCCTTGTCCCTCTTTTTTCAATATACTTGAACCAGGTGACTAAACTTCCTTGATGTACTATAACCTGTTTCCCCACCCATCTTTGTTACCATGCAATAATTCATATCCACCGATGGTGGGTTTCAACATACCTTATCTAACCCTCTTCTACTACTACTAAACCTGATTCTATTCTTTCTCCTCACCTTCTTTAACTTTATTCTAACACTTCTTCCCCTTCCCCCTTCCTTCCCTTTAGCCAACTTCAATCATACTACACTTCTGCTTTAATAGAACCACACATATTCCGGTTTTGCTCTCTGGTCATATCTGATCCCCATAGTAATACCTCCCACACACGCAAATAAATGAGTAAACACGTAATACTTAAAACTTTTACAATAGCAACGCAAAATGTCATAAGGGTTCTTATTCCCAGAAAAGAGGTCAATTGCCTTCCATGACTTCTATAAAAAGTGAATTGACCTCCTTTTTTTTTAAGTTTTAAACAAGCTTTATTAAGTTTGACAAGAGTGAGAATCATCAACAAAAACAATGTACATTACTTGCATAGACATTATGCTATGGAATACATAATAACGTGCAATTCTATATCATTGCTAATAAATCAATTTAAGTACATAATCGTCAGGGAAAAGATGATAAGTATATAAAAATCCAGTAGTCCTCTTGTTCTCTTGTCATTTTTGTATTAAAGTCAGTGCAAAGATCTTGAGCTTGTTTCCACAAACTGACAGTTCGTGGTGTTTAATAGTCAATATAACCAGTTTAAACCTAGACTTATGAATTTGACATCAGGTATTTAAACATATATAGTCATGTTGATTTTCAGCATGCTTTCTTCATGCTGCTGAAAGTACCTTAAAGTCTGATGTCTCCACCCCTAAAGGGTGGTGTGTACAAAGCTGAGAACAGAAAAGAAGTAGTATGAAAAGAGGAAGAGAGAAAAAGAGGGGGGGGGTGGGTTTAGTGAAACACTCGGAGGATTGTACCAAATTAGAGGAGTTACAGCCCCCTGCCCTCCCAGGTCAGTGTCATCATCTCGTGAGTGGCTAGCCTCCCAGTTTTAAGAAAGTGATATCGCTCCAGTTTGAGCAGGTCTCCCACCCTGTGCCTCCATTCAAGAACAGTCGGAGTCTGAGGGCTCTTCCAATGTGCGGGATAAGCCCTTTCGCACCGTTCAGCATCAAAAGAAAAAGTGTCTATCCACTCCCACCACTTTAGGTAACTCATGATAAATCAGGTATGGAATATTGATTTTAAGAATTTTGCTCATTTCTCCCAGCACTCCTTCCCAGAAAGGCGTTATCTGTGGACATGTCCACCAAATGTGAAGAAAGGATCCCTCCCCTCCACAGCCCCTCCAGCACCCCCCGTCTGTATGAGGGTAGATTCTCCGTAGTCTCTGAGGCGTTAGATACCACCTACTGAGTAATTTGTAGTGCATTTCCTGGACCCTCGCGGAAATAGAGGATTTTCTGGCTTTTTTTAAAGATCTTCAGCCAGTCTCCAATAGGTATATCTAGTCCTAATTCTGCTTGCCACATAGAGGTGTATGCCGGGAGGGCAGTACCCCCCATGCTCATCAGAAGTTGATATAAGTGAGAAATTAAATGTGTTGGTGTCTGTTGCATGGTACACAGAGCCTCAAAGGGTGTTCTGTGCCTAGTCAGCGCACCCCGGTCTCTACAAGTGTTGAAGTAGTGTGCGACCTGTGCCACTCTGTACCAAGACGCAAAGATCGTCTGATCCCAGTCAGCCAATTCCGCTTGCGTCTTAAGTTTATTTTGCTGTAAGACATTGGAGAAGGCTGTTTCATCTAAAGTATGTGTTTCTCCCACAGTGCGTCATGGAAGCTCCATTCCCAGATCAGGGTTTTCCCGTATAGGGATGTTTGGTGAAGTGTGAGTGGATACATAAGTGCTTTCGTCCAGTATCCTATCCCACACCTTAAAGGTATCGTTTATCATAGGATACAGTGCAACAGGTGCCGGACGGTTTTTAACAGTAATCCAGGCCAGTGCCCTGTGTTTCTGCGTTGCAATATTTCATTATCAATTTGGATCCAAAGTTTGTCGTGGGAGTTTCGACTCCATTCCACAATCCTCTGAAGAAATATAGCTCTTTGATATTCTCTCAAGAGCGGAACCCCCAGTCTGCCCCTTTCCCTGGACATATATATAGTGGACCTTCTGACTCTAGGTCTGATTCTATTCCATATATATGATTCAATGCCCGCTTGCATTTGTTGGAGATAGTGAGAGGCCGATGCTGCCGGGATAGTCTGCATAATATAAAGAATTCTTGGTAACACATTCATCTTGACTATTCCTATTCTCCCCATCCATGATATTGTTTTCTTTTTTCAGTTAGATAAATCCCTAAGGATTTCATTGCAGATTTTTTTATAATTGAGGTCAATTATTTCAAGGGCGCTGGACGAGACAATGACACCCAGATATTTTATGCTATATTTAGCTACTTTTATCGGACAGTTTGCAGTTGAAATAGCAAACCGATCCGGGGGCTCAGTGATGTTTATAATTTCAGACTTCAGAGGGTTAAGAAGGAAGTTTGATACCACTCCATAATTTTTGAATTCCGTTAGTGCCTCTTCTAAAGATGTGGCAGAGTCCGATAGTGTTAGAAGAACATCATCGGCGTACATCGAAAGTTTATGTTCGGTGCCGCCAACGAGTAGACCCCTCACCGTCGGGTTGGCCCTGATCTTGTTTGCAAGGACCTCAATTGTGAGGGCGAACAGGAGGGGCGACAGGGGACACCCCTGTCTCGTCCCATTCCTAATAAAAAATGTCTCTGAAAGGGTGCTGTTCACTCTTACTCACGCGTTCGGCGCCGAGTACAAGGACATGACGACATTTATGAAACCAGGTCCGAAACCAAACTTTTCCAGCGTCAATCGGATAAACCTCCAGCTAACCCGATCGAACGCTTTCTCCGCGTCTGTTGTTACTAAAGTGAGCGGTAATTTGTTTATGTGAGCGTAGGTTATCAACTGCTGTACTTTAAGGGTGTTATCTCTAGCCTCTCGGGCAGGAATAAATCCTACCTGATCAGCAGAGATTAGCTCAGGGTGGAACCTATTCAGGCGTGTAGCCATGATTTACGCCAGGATTTTCACGTCTGAATTTAATAAGGATATTGATCTGAAACTTTCAGGCCTATCAGGGGATTTCCCATCTTTAGGGATGACTGCAATATATGCCTCTAACATGGAGTTAGGGAGCCTGGGAGTCTTCGATAAGGAGGCAAACAAGCTTGTCAGTTCAGGGACAAGGATGTCCGAATAAGTCTTATAATATTTCAGACCAAAGCCATCAGGCCCAGGGCTTTTGCCCGTTGGGAGATCTTTAATGGCTTTCTGAACCTCTTTTGTTGTGATCGGGAGCTCTAAAAGCTTCCTGTCCTCATCCGATATCTCTGGGAGGTCAGTGGACTGTAGATATTTAAGGATGTCATCCTCCTCCCGTAGATGCGCAGGGGAGACCCCCCCCGTCTCCTCCAAGACTTTTCAGATTATAAAGGGATTCATAATAGCTCCTAAAAATTTCAGCGATAGTCGCCATCTACCCTGGTTCCTCCCTCCGCATCTATCATATGATGCACATAAGCCTTTAACTTTTTCCTAGCTATTGCTCTCGCAAGAAGCTTTCCAGGTTTATCACCCTGCTCAAAGTATAACTGCCTTAGCATAAGGGCTTGCTTCTGATAATCCTCCTGCAAAAACTGCAGGAGATCCTTCCTGGCCGTGTTCAAGCGTTCCAACCCCGGGTCGTCTCTCGGGTGCTTTTTGTGATACTGTTCTGTTTTTTCTACTTGTAGTAGAAGTTTATTATAACGCTCTCTCCGCATTTTTTTAAGCCTTGCTTTGCGCTCTATCAAGAGGCCTCTTATGGTACACTTATGCTCTTCCCATATGATGGGGTCATCTATATCATCGTTCGCATTTAAGCAAAAGAATTCGTATAAGGACTTCCTAATGTCTGCATTAAACACTGGGTCATCTAGAAGCATGTCGTCAAGTCTCCACACAAAGGGAGTGATAGGCATACTGGGCCACTGAATAGTGCAGCCCGCTGGGGCATGGTCGGACCATATAATCACAGAGATTCTGCTGGTCTTGGTGATTATTAACCCTGTGAAATCTGTGAAAAGATAGTCTATCCTGGAATATTTTCGGTGTGGGTGTGAATAAAAAGTAAAATTTTTGTCCGTTGGATGATGCGTGTGGCAGATATCATGTATCGCTATTTCAGCTAGTGAGGTGGACATTCGCTTGAGTGTTTTATGTGGGGCGCTGGAGAGACCGTTGGAGGTTTCAAGGATGGGATCAAGAGGAGCATTGAAATCCCCTCCAAGGAATAAAATTCCCATTTGCATTTCAAGAATTTTGCGGGAGACCCTCTGGAGAAAGAGGTGCTGGGAGGTGTTTGGACAATATATGTTGGCTAGTGTGATGGGCCTGCTAAACAGGGTACCTTTGAGTACCAGGAATCTACCCTCAGGGTCCTTATAACTGTTTGAGAGCTGGAAAGGCACTCCTGTGCTAAAGATAATACCAACCCCATTCTTCTTTTTTGAGCCTGAGGCAAAATAAGCGACAGGGTATTGGCGATTATACCATTTTGGTTCGTGAGCTATTGCGAAGTGAGTTTCCTGTATGAAAACTATATCTCCACCCATTCTCTGTAGGTCTTTTAATATTATGGAGTGTTTAGAGGGGCTGTTAAGTCCCTTCGTGTTGATAGTTATAAGTTCTATAGGATGTAGGAGTAATGGGCATAGGGGGAAAGGGCAGAGGGGCAACCCCAATAGGATGAGAGAGAGAGGAGAGAGAAAAAAAAAAGGGGAGGGAGAAAAGATGGGAGAAAAGGATAGTAAGGGATAGAAAGTCAGAAGAGGTAAGCAGAAAGAGAGAAGAAGTCTTCCCTAAGAAGACTAAAGTAACAATATATTGGTATCACTTATTATGAACTATACAACGTAACTTTAAACAGTAGTGACAATCAATAATAGTTCTATAGCAAATATAAACCATTACAACTACTTCAACAACTCAGGGGTAGTTGTCCCTGTGTATCTCACATTAAAACATAAACAGATAACATACTCCATAGAAATCTGATTAACCCTTTGAATCTAACTGAGTAACTTAGGGTTCTTTCCCTGTATCCAAATGATGAGATTTTTAGTATGAAAATACCATCTCACTGTACTACCCTCCTATCATATGCCCACTCTAAGTGTGCCTAATTAACCTCCATTCTGATCATTGCTGTTTGCATGTTCTGGCACAAGTAAAATACAGCCTGATATTGCCCTACATCCATCCTATATATCATCTCTCCACTCTCAGGTGAGATGTATAAATTAAGTGTGGATCAAGTGAGCCAGAGTAGAGTGTTCAGACACTAATACCTGTGTTGCAGAGTGGTTTGTTTTCTTATACCTCTGTCCAATAAGTGTGGTTGGGCTATATGTATTAAGGCAAGTCTGTACCAACCTAATAATGTTATCCCCTCCGGAGGGAGGTTTATGAATTTTACAAACTAAGCCCTCTAACCCGCCTGGTGTGCATCCCCTTTCCTGTTAGGCTAAAGATTCATAATAGTATCTTACAATATAACTAACCTACCTATTCCCCCCCCCCCATTGTTCCCTTTTTATATATATATATATATATATATATATATATATATATA
The DNA here is from genome assembly GCF_027579735.1 of Bombina bombina. NCBI lineage: Eukaryota > Metazoa > Chordata > Amphibia > Anura > Bombinatoridae > Bombina > Bombina bombina. The sequence goes on from NC_069503.1 coordinate 43,647,676, forward strand.
TATATATATATATATATATATATATATATAATTGTATATTATAATGTCAAATCCCTTATATATCTTTTAACCCCCCTCCCTCTTCCACTAAAGCATAGGTAGGAGCTTTGCCGTAGAAAAACAGAAACAGTATTATGGAACCTGTATGTGCATATAACTCCAAGCTAAGATAGAACTCATGTTAAAGCAACAGAAACAAGGTATTTCTACGTGTAAGATTAAGGCAGCACATTCTATAAACATATTGTGAATGTTAACATGCAGATGTTTCAAACAGCAATAAAATTATACAGTATATACGACCTAAATGTTCCTCAAGAGGACATATGGTTTTGTCCCAAACATAAATCCATTAGGTACAGAGGTCCTTGTAGATCGGATATTAGGAACCAAGAAAAGAAAAAAAAACAATCGAACATTAGCCCCATTATTTCATCCACTGAGCTGATGAACCTCTCCGTGGTCTATGTCATTAGGGGCTCTGCGAGCAGTGTCCTCATGATGCGGGGACTCAATTTCCAGACCTAGGGCTTGATTGAAGTTAGGAAGATCCTCCGGACTCCTGAGGATGTGTGAGATGTTATTTTGTGTGGCAATTAAACAAGTGGGAAATCCCCACCTATATGGGATCTTTTTCTCCTTCAGTACTGAAGTAATATATCTCAGATCTCTCCGCTTTTGCAGCGTTGTAGGGCATAAATCTGAGTACACTTGGACCTCTGTGCCCCTGAAAGTGATTGGATGTTTTGCTCTAGCCAATTTTAAGACTTCTTCTTTGTCCCAGAAGGATAAAAATTTAATTATTATGTCCCTAGGAGGGGCCCTACTTGGTGGTTTAGGGCACAGAGCCCTGTGGGCCCTTTCTATTTGTATATCCTGAGCCGTGTCATTGTTTTTTAGGTATCTAATGACAGGGCCGGACTGGGACCAAAAAAAGGCCCGGGCATTTTTGGGCAAAAAGGCCCACTACCCCCCCCCCCCCTCTGCTCACTATTTCTTATGCACATACATGCAGGCACACAACACACACACTACACAGCGTTCACATACATGCAGCCACACAACATACAGACAGTACACATCATTTACATACATGCAGGCACACAACACACACACACCCACACACTACACAGCATTCACATACATGCAGGCACACAACACACACACACACAGCATTCCCATACATGCAGGCATACAACACACACACACAGCATTCCCATACATGCAGGCACACAACACAGTCACACACTAGAAAACAGCATTTACATACATGCAGACGCACAACACACACAGCATTCACATACATGCAGGCACACAACACACACAGCATTCACATACATGCAGGCACACAACACACACAGCATTCACATACATGCAGGCACACAACACACACAGCATTCACATACATGCAGGCACACAACACACACAGCATTCACATACATGCAGGCACACAACACACACAGCATTCACATACATGCAGGCACACAACACACACACAGCATTCACATACATGCAGGCACACAGCATTCACATACATGCAGGCACACAACACACACACACAGCATTCACATACATGCAGGCACACAACACACACACACACAGCATTCACATACATGCAGGCACACAACACACACACACAGCATTCACATACATGCAGGCACACAACACACACACACAGCATTCACATACATGCAGGCACACAACACACTACACAGCATTCACATACAGTACATGCAGGCACATAACACACACTACACAGCATTTACACACACACACACACACACACATATATATATATATATATATATATACAGTATATATATATGTAATTAGAAAGAAAGCAGCAACCCAGCTATACCCTTTACCAGCACACGCTCATTAAGCAAATATAAGAACACTGTGAGGCCAAGTCCAAAATATATATATAGGGGGACTGGAAAAGTTTGGTCTGGGGGGGCAAGTACAACCTAGTGGCAGAGGTATAACAACTCTGACCCCTTTCAAATTTTACATTTAAGAAAATACAGAAGCAAAACACTAAGGAATATGTATAATAATAATATGACTGTTTAAAAATAGAATATAGTCCTATCCGGTATTTTTTTTAATATAGACAGTAAGTTATGATACAAAATAAGTGTGTATATATATAAATATATATATATATATATATATATATATATATATATACACACACACGACACAGCATCTGAAGGACATCCTTTTATTATATATCACCTCTAGCACTTTACTTTATACATAGCACCACAAGGATAACTCTCAAGTGAAGCCTTTAAACACAGCACCTCTAGTTAACCCTTTTCATCACAGCCAACATAGCACCTACAGAACTCTCTTATATGTAGAACTAGGAGACACAGCTTGAAAAGCTCATTAGTGTCTGCATATGGATCTGGGAGTGTTCAGCTGCTTCACCTCACAAAACAGACATAATAAATAAAGGCAACACACAAAAGATAACAGGTGGTAGGGGTGTGGGGGGAAAGGGGGCATTCCCCAAGTCAATAAAGAAGCAAAATGCAATACCTACATTAAAAGCATAGTGCATATTAAAGCCTGCTATCCCCTTATATGTGAAAGTGTCAAAGTGATTCTTACCAGGCTCTACTCCAGATTTTGTGTCTATCTTCTGGATAGGCAGAGTGAAGAGGAGGAGTCAACAAGAGGGAGGAGAGAGATGTCGATTCAAACTTAGCTGGATGGGAGAGATCTCAGACAGGCAGCTCTGTGTTAGGCAGGGAAAAAAGCACTCACACTGGATGCAGGGACTGAGCTTCATGAGCCATCTCATGTCACTCCTGTCTGCTAGGACCCGGTAGCACTGTGCTGTCTTACTGTAACTGACAGCTCTCTGCACTGAACCAGTGAAGGGAAGAAAAGCATCAGCACATTCTTTGAGAAGCCTGGCCCTGAACTGATGCTACAAACACTGGTAAAGCGGCAGTGTTGCTAGTAGCCATCTGCTAAGCACAGCGTGTCAGTATTACAGCAGGGCAGGAGGACTGACATCATATGGACACTAACACGCTCAGTTCCTGCATGCAGTGCTAGTTCTGTCCCTCCTTTCTCATAGAGCCTGCGCGCCGCGGTACTTGTAGACTGACACTGTAGATTGACACTGTAGAGCATAAGAAAGCTCTGTGGCAAAGAAAGAACCTAAATACGGGCTGTATACTAAAAGGAATGACAAGGGTGCCCAAATACTGTTTTCTTAATCCGTGTCCACAATGCAGATTGTAACTTTGTTAGTATAAATGATTATCACTAACTAAACAATCTGTTTAGTTAGTAATGATCATTTACACTAACTCTAAAAAAAATGATCAGCTTAATTCATCAGACTCTGCCCAGGCTTCAGCGGCTCCCACCTCCCCCGATGCTCATCCAAGCTTACCACAGTAACCACACTCTCTGGTCTCTGTGACTGTTACAGCAGCCCTCAAAAATGTCAGGCAGCCTCTGAACGCCTGTAGTCACGCTGCTGCTGTGTAGGCTTGCTAGCCTAATTTAACAAACATGTTTCAATGATCATTTCCAGCCCAGCAATATTTGTTTAAAACGCAACCTCACCTGTTGTTCTGTCTGTCTGCAGTGCTGTGGCTGTGAGTGCGTGACTGCATGTCTAGTACAGTCTCTCTGCTTCTGCTGCAACTGCCGCCTGCCTGCCCTGAGAGCCTCAGCCTGTGTGGTTCTTTTCCCGCCCGCGCCCGGCACCAAGAGGAAATTGTGTGCGCCGGCGCATGACATGACATGCTCAAGTCCTCCCCAAAATGGCCACAGAGAAATAACAATGGGCCGGCCTCCTACTAAAAATGTTCCTCTGGCTCTGAGTTTAGTCCGGCCGGGCCTGAATGATTATGTTTATGCAACATATAATACCGGCCGGTATTACATGTTGCATAAACATAATCCTTATATTATTCACAACAAATAATTTGGACACTCAGTATGTGGACGGGGCTAGGATGACCGGCGGCCCACCGGGCAAATGCCCGGTATGCCCTATGGCCAGTCCGGGCCTGTCTAATGAGCTCTTGAATGTAGGGTTGTAATGCTGGAGGGTCAACTGCCTCTGATATACCACGCAGACGCAGATTGCTCCTTCTGCTCCTGTTTTCTAGGTCTTCTATACGGTCCATAAGAGATTGGACCGTACCTTCCTGTGCTTGAAGAAGACTATTTTGGTGCTGCATGTCAGAGCTAAGTGATTCTTGCTTTTCTTCTACTTAGGTGTGACTCACATCACACAGGCAACAAGCAGGACTCGCCTCTCCGGGTAGCCACCGCTCAATGCCACAGGCCCCTCGCACCAACAGGAGGCCAAGCTCCTCAGAGATTCAGTCCGGATCGTGATCCCGGTAGGTAGGGAGTGCCGTAGACCAGCGGTATGAGCGGCCTTCTCTCCTATGTGACCACGCGGTCGCTGCCCTGTTACCGCAGATGGAAATGGAAGGGCGTGATTCTGCCGCTGACTCAGCCAAGCCACTCCGGGGGTCTCAGGTACAGGTGCTCTGTCCAGCAGCGCAAGTAATATACTCCTGGGGTATGTATATTAGAGGCCTGAAGATTTTGCGGCCAGGTACGGCACTCACTCAGCGTGATGCTCTTCCTCCGTGCAGCTTTCAGTTGAGGCTCGCCGCCCCGCTTTAAAGATGATAGCCCGTGGCTCCTATAAGTTAAGTTGTCACTGCCAGATCTTATGATGACTTGAAATGATATTGGGTCAATCAGATTCTATGCGATATAACACTAGGGACTACAGAGCTCTTTTAAGTTGCAGCCATCTCAGATCGTGGCTAGGCTCCGCCCCCGAATTGACCTCCTTTTAACCCAAGAAACACACTTTAGAGAAACCAATGAACCCAAACTGTCTACATATTACTATGAACAGCACTTTCTTAGCTCAGGCCCAGATAAAAATAATGGTGTGGGTATCTCCATCAGAAAAGGCACCCCCTTTGAACTACTAAATAAATATTATGACACTGACGGTAGAGTTCTAATAATCGAGGGCTTACTATATGGTAGACCCCTCACAATAGCTAATATATATGCCCCCAACCGACCCACACCCACCTTTTTTTGTATGAGGAAGGGGCTGTGACCCCGAAACGTTGCTTAATAAATTGCCTTTTTCTATTATTGGAGTGCTGGAGTTCCACTTTGTGTGTACCTTTTTTTGTAAGGAACTTAACCAACTAATAGATAATGCTAAAGGCCCGACTATTATAGGAGGAGACTTGAACTTTCCACTCAACCCAGCAATAGATACATCCACAGGGAAATCTTATATGGGAAATATATGAACAAAGACTAACTGGCATGCTCTCCAAACCCTTCCACTATATGACACCTGGCAGATTACGCATCCCACTTCTTGGGACTACACCTTCTCACAACCACAAAACTCCTACTCCTGTCTTGACTACATACTTTGCGACCAAACCACACTGTCTAACTTAAAAGATTCTACGATAACACATACGGTATGGTCAGACCACAGCATGGTGATTAACACTTTCACTTGGTCCTCTATACCCCTTAGCCGTCCAAGCTGGAGGCTCAATGATCTTATATTTTCAGATCCACTCATCCTTACTGACATCAAGGAGAGAACAGTTGAATTCTTTTCTTTTAATAATCCCCTAGACATTTCTAACTCCAACAATTGGGAAGCATACAAATGCTATATATGGGGGGAACTCATCAAACACACGAAGAGACAACGTCAACAAAGAACTGCACAATATAATACACTTACCTCTAAACTTATGCAATCCAAACTAGCACATAAACTTAATCCGACTTCCCCTCAACAGCGAGACAGAGACACTTTAAATAATTATATAATTAAAAATGCGCATTTGTGCTCCCTCACAATGAAAGCAAAGTTTGTTGTTGAAAGCAATAAAACGGATCCAATGCTAGCTAGATCCTTCAAAAAAAAGAAAAGAAATACAAAACATTTATTAAAAGCCATACGCACTCTACGGGACGTACCTCTTTAGTTAATATACATTTTTATTGTAGTTTTGTTTGTATCATTGAAACATAGTAAATAACAAAAATTCAAGAAAAATGTACAGTGTAACAACAGTTATAACACATTACGTTTCATCCAGAGTGAAAAAAAAAGAACTTGGCTTTGTTGCGTACCAACCGCTGTCAATGCATACACAGTCCTGTTTAGAACCTAACATCTGGTAATAACCTGAAGCAAGTGATAAAAACATGTTAGGTTACTTTGCGATTTGCTAAAGAAGTCTGAATTATCTCAACTTCTTATTGTGTACAAAGTACATGAAAGAGAGAGAGAAGAAGAAAAGTTAGGAGCAGAAGGGAGGGGGGGGGGAACGGGGAAGGACTTATACAGGACTACCACCATTACCTCACGGTGTCTGACTTGGTGTCTATTCGGATCTGAGATACCTTTGGATCCTTGAGGTGTGAACCTAGATGTGAAAAAGCCTTTCACAGACCCTCTATTCTGGTTTTTGGTGTGTCATATATAATCCAGTAGAACCAGACCTTCTGGAAGGTTTCTTGTGTATCTTGTATTACAGCTGCCTGCGCCGACATACTGTAATAGTGTCTAATCTTTAATATAACTTCACCCCAAGATGGAGCACTCTCCTTCCAGTGGCGTGCAATACACACCCTGGTTGCTGTACAGGTTATCTTAAGGGACGTACCTCTTTAGATAGTAGAGCCATGCTACAAGACTTTACTAAATACTACACATCACTATACAATTTAGAATCGTGCAATCCCAATTCTAAAACAAATCTGATTACAGATTATCTAGCCCATATTAACCTTCCATCCCTTACAGCAGAAAACTTCTCCACCTTGGACCAACCATTCCATATATATAAGAAATTCTTGAAAGCACCAGGCCCAGATGGCTTCACCCCCAAATTCTACCATCTACTTAAAATAGAATTAAGCCCACAACGCTTTACTTTATTCCAATCAATAGACCAGACTGGTATTCTCTCCCAACACCTCTTGGAGGCCACCATATTGGTTATCCCAAATCCAGGTGAATGCACCAATCAAGTAGGTAACTATAGGCCAATATCCCTATTGAACATAGATGTAAAACTATTTGCTAAGATTCTAGCCACTCGTATAAATAAAGTCCTACCATACCTGATCCATACTGACCAGGTGGGCTTTATCCCCGGCAGAGAAGCCAAAGACAATTCCATTCATGTACTTCAAACTCTACATTACTACAATAATAGGAAAACCTCAATTATTTTGCTCTCTACGGATGCTGAGAAGGCGTTTGACAGGGTGGACTGGTAGTTCACGTGGTCCATCTTGGCAAAATTCGGGTTCTCTACCAAATTAATTACAAGAATAAAGGCCCTATACACTAACCCTACTGCTGTAATCTGCGCTAATGACTCAACTTTGGACAATCTTTTCATTAAAAATTGTACCCGACAGGGTTGCCCCCTATCACTCCTCCTATTTGCCCTTATGGTTGAGACTTTTGCTACACATATACGATGTAATCAAAACATCAAAGGACTGAAATTTGGCCCCATAGAACAAAAATGCCTACTGTACGCAGATGACATCTTCACCATAGGCTCCCCAAGCACATCCATCCCCACTCTCTTTAAAGAACTTTATACATATAAAGTGATCTCTAACTTTTCCATCAACATGGACAAATCATCCCTCCTACCCATTAACCTGACGACAGACAAAACCACATATATAACTTCAAACACCCTATTCTCAATCTCCAACTCCTATACGCTATCTAGGAATCAATATTACACCAGACATAAAAGAGCTATTCATTTAAATTATCTTCCATTACAAACTGATACCCAGAAGTCGTGTAAAGGTTGTAAAAATGACAATCCTCCCAAAATACCTTTATCTATTTCAAGTACTCCCACTTGATCTACACTCTCACTATTTGACAACAGAAACAAATATAAACATTTATATGGTCATATTACCGACCAAGAGTAGTAAAACAGACCTTATACCTAAATGGGGAAGATGACAGCCTAGGAATTCCCAACCTGACTTCTTTAGGGCTACCCATCTAGCACGTATTGCTGCACGGAATCATAACAACCCTTTTAAGTCATGGGTCCAACTAAAAGCAGTGCTCCCCAATGTTCCTTCTTTGGGCGAGATGTGTTGGATCCAAAAAAAGATACAGACCAACAACATGCACCACCGACTACTATATAGCAACAGACGTTGAGTCACCAGCACTGCATTTTATACCTTTATTTGGAATCTAAAAAACAGCAATGTTTCAGGGTTTTAACCCCTTAGTCATGCTCAAAACCCCGAAACGTTGTTGTTTTTTAGATTCCAAATAAAGGTATAAAATGCAGTGCTGGTGACTCAACGTCTGTTACATATTATTTGGGGAAATAGCAGTTTTTACCCCAGTCACTCGTGCACTTGGAAAGTAGCAGCAGTGCTGATATTCTACCACATTGAAGACTACTATGTAGAAAGCACACTCAAAACATGGGACAAAACCATCCAATTAAATCACACAATCTCAAGCCAAATTTCCCCTCTCACCCCAGTCTATGGACACCTATTGTTCCTCCAGCCCGAATTGACGCAAATAATCTCTATAACAGATTAATTACAACTACCAATATCTTCACTGTTCAAAGACGGATATTTCAGAACGCAAAATGACTTATAACATATAGGAACACCTTTTCACAAATGGTTTGTATATCTTCAAATTCGTCATGCAATCCAAATAAATCCACATAAGCTAAATTTTGTTAGACCTAACACACCATTTGAATCCTTATGTATTAATTTATAGTATGCTTAGAGGCTGCTTCCCAACACATAAACCCCTATACATAACTAAGTGGGAAAATTAACTGAAAGAAACATTTACGGAAGAACAATGAAGCAAATTCTTTAAATTGACTAAGAAAGCATCCATCTCCCCAATCATTGTAGAACTTAACTACAAAATCCTATCAAGATGGTACCTCACACCCCACCGACTCCACAGTATCTTCACTGGTGCCTTCTCACTGTGTTGGCGACATTGCAGTGAAATAGGCACTCTCCCATATCTTCTGGCATTACCCTCAGATAAAAACATTTTGGGAAAACATCACCTTACACATTAACTCAATATTAGGCACAACACTCGAACTTCGCCCTTCCATAATACTCCTCAATGACCTCCCCCAAATCCCCTGTCTGTATTATAGGAAATTGTTACAGTGTATGATAAATTGCGCCAAGAGATTTAATTCCTAGATTTTGGAAAAAAAGCGACAACACGCACCTTACAAATGTGGCTAAAGGAAGTGATCATGTTCTCTCTTTGGAAAAACTCCACTACTGCTTTCAAGGTAAAGCTGATTTTATCTTAGACGTCATATTTATATGGGACCAGAAAACAACAATATAACCTAAAAAGTAACTTTGACACAAAACCACCTTCTCATCTCCTGAGAATTAGTAGGAAGTACAATACCAATACTGCAGTATCCCATTTAACTTCTATTTAAACAACTGATTTTAAACATTTCTTTCAGGAGAAAATATTGTTTCATATAAATGATAGAAAACAAAGATTATAATATATTTGTAAAGTTGTGATATGGCCCCACTTAAATAGATTTTCTACCATAATGTTGTATAGATCTGGGAAGATTCATATTTAAGGGGTAATTATAACACCCACAGAGCTAACTGTATTAAATGCTTGTGCTGAATCAATAGCACATATGTAATAACCTAAATAGCTGATCTGTATCACATGAATTGTTATGTGTGCCTTTAATTATACCATACGTACAGTTAATAAGAACCATTATTTATTATCTGTCTACACCATTTACTATACTTTTTACAGACACGGCCAGAGCACTGAGAGATATCAGGTATTGATGTAACTGGAGTGAATAAGGGAACCTTCTTCCTGAGCACAGACATTGGAGCCTGTTATCAGCATGAACTCACATGTGTTAGGTGAGTAAAATTGATATTATGCTGACTTTAATTACTGGGAAAATAGATCACTCATTAAACAAATATAAACTATTATATTTATATCTGCATCTTTAAGAACATTTGTGTCAGTGATGTTATAAAGGAGCAACCCCTATTGGGCTGAGGAGGAGGGTAAAAAATACTACTCCCCCCTCTGTCCTTTTAGACAGACCATGTCCAACAGCTGCCTGACCTCACCCCCTGACCTAGTTCATTACTCAGAACACCTGCAACTCCACCTTCCCCTGCCCTGACCTCGCTCATGGAACATCCATAACTGCACTTATGCCTACCTTGTTCCCATGTGTGTAACACCCACAACTCAGTCATTTAGTTTACTATGATGTAGTAATGTTTACATTCTATATCATCCTTTTTTAATTTGTGATTTACAGGTAAATACATTTAATAATACAAAATGAGGGGGGCGGAGCCAACTGTCAACGGGGGAAGACGTGCTATAGCAGAGCTCCTGAAATTTGATCAATAAAACCTTAACTTATAGAACTCTAGGAACTTAGATCTTCATCATCTTATGCTCTCAGAATGGAGGACTTCTCCACACACCTTTCCTATCTACTGGCGGGCTTACTTGATAAAGCTGATTGTCACTTTAGCAGCTTGCAGTCCATCATTACTGAGCTGCGCAGCCAAGATGGCGTCTCTTACATACCCGATCATGTCACACATGTGGCGGGACAGACGGAAGATCTCCTGTTCATACATCCTTGTTCTAAACAACTGCTAGACAGACAGCCTGGATGGGACTTGATCTGCACCCTATCTTAAGATACAAAAGGCTTCCTGATCCATACAAATAGAGCTGAAACGCCCCATATTGCTGTTGCCATAACGGGATCAGAAGGTATCCCACAGATCAAGGCTGCGCAGCGCCCGCTGCACGTTACACCTCCCTGCCTAAGCCTGCAACTATCCCCGAGTCCTAACACACTTCTGACTCTAAGCGATGCAGGAGATCACTGTGGACACTTTAGTTCAAGGAGCAGAGCACTGCAACCTGTCAGCCTCTTACCATCAGTAAGTACTCAGCATTCTCATACAGAGAGATGGATCCTTTGCTCTGAACTGACTTTTGCTGCTATGGGGACTACCACCGCTATTAGCTATGTCACGGGTATACCGGAGATTGGCAAAGATTTACGGCTGCTGTCTAACACGGTTACGCTCATAGAGGGAGCATGGAAGACAGATCTGAGGTCAACGTTGCCTCTGCATATCAACCCTGAATCTCTCATATGCACCTCAGCCTGTCCGGTGAGATTTTCGTCAGAGAATTTCACTAACCTGATTCTCCAGATGCGCACCCAGAGCCTCCAGATTGTAGGAAACATTGGAGTTCATATTCCACAACTAGATTTTGATCTAGCCCACACCGCAAGTGCAGTGGATATTTCTGTCCCACGCAGGTCCGGAATAGGCTGAGACTTACATAGCTATGCAACAAATCTGCCATGTCTTCAGCAGGAACAGTCACTTGGACTGATAATGAGGGCAGAGCCTGATAGCTGCGAAGATATCCCACACTGTTGAGAGCTGCTAGCCTCTAAAAGTTGCTTACCTGAGCTAGTAATTGTTTTCCTTTATATTGGTTTACAGTAGTTCTCTTGTCTAGTTAATTATAACTATTTGTAAGCCTTAATTAGCTAAAGAACAACCTAAGACGTGTCTGCACTACTCTACTATTGCTGTATTCCATAATTAGACACCCATTGCTCTTAGAATGGTTGGATAACACGTGAATGTCTTATTTGTTATAGCAGGTTGTCTGTTTAATACTATATTTCTTACTGTTTCTTCATATAGATCTCTGCATTAGGACCACTAACTTTCTGGTCAGCATGTTAATGACGACAGTTTGTCCGATAGAGTTTTTTTTTTTTTTTCTATATGTCTGAGCTTGATGAAGTTAATCACCACTGTACTATACTTTCACTAGCCATAATCCTCTTCAGCCCGCAGTGCCTTAAGTCCATAATAATGACCATTATGTTATTAGCTATTCGCAGATTACTCACTGTCTAATGGTTTGCTGTTGTATTGTTTAATGATGTTTAAGAGCTCACTTTGAAGTTAGATTTTAGGGGTATTGTTATCATACTATATGTTAGCTAAAGTGTATGTGAGTGTGGCTATCTAGTCTAATATGCACCTCTACACAAGGTTCAGTTATTACTTATATATGTGTGTTTAGCTAGGAAGTTCCTAGGCTTGTTCCTGGGTATGTTTGCTAAACGACCTCGTGTACAGGGTGTATATATAAGTCTCTGTCTTATTTTTTTGATTTGACACCTCCTAACCCACTTGTCACCCTAGACCTTTATTTAGGTTTCTCTGCCTGTATTAGAGTCAGTACTGAGACATTAGCATTAATAGTATTAAGGTACCATCATCTACTTTTACCCCTGCTACTATGTTATTTTATGGCTCGGTAGTAATTGCCTGTTTTGCTTAATAGATCTCTATTTTACCCCTAGGTATACTGATCTTAATATCCACGTGGTACTCTTCAGCTGTGAGTTGTACCCATAACAAGCAATAAAATACAGCCATTGGCAGCAAAACATTTAGACTACATGACAGAACAGGTCATCAATTGTAACTGCTTTTTAAGTTGCCCCATACAACATATCACCTTTGCAGTTTACATACAGATTTTCGTGTCACATTTTGCCTGGCTCTATTGGGGTTAGATTAGGTTTAAGCCTCCATACAATAACAGTTAAGCTCCGAATACAGCCCTGCAGGCTTCTGCAGCTAGCCCAGACTCACTCCAGCACTTAGACTCCCTGTCTATTTCACGATTATATTGCAGTGGGTACTTCACTTGTAAAGCCCCACTATCAACATACACTTAATATGTTTCTAAACCACTCTATTTCCTAATACGATAGTGAACTCTGATACATAATTTTATCATGCTAGGGCATATTGGCTTATAGTCCTACAAACTACTATTGTTACTGCAAAATGTTAGTGTTACATATGCTAACTATCCCTAAGCCTAGTGGTGGCAATTCTGGGAGTTGCTAGCTGCGAGGTTATAGGTGTTGGTGTTGTTGTTATAGATACATTATAGTATGTCTTGCCTGTTAGAAAATATATCTACGATAGACATTACCTACACCGCTCACTTTCTGTTACAACTGAGCCCCTCTCCTCCCTTTCCCGCCGGCACTGGTTGCCTGCGGGTCATATCCCTTCCCCTTTTTCCCACATAGTTGACATTTCCCCAGGAGAGGAGCTCACTCAGAAGTCCCTTATATCTCATACATACTAATATCCCCCCCTTCCACATAACCTTCTTAAGAGCTACCTTTACTTCTCTTATTGATAGTCCCTTAACTAAACATATAAACTATAATACCCTAAGCAGCTTTTGCCTATAAACTTGATATAATTATTGGCTCCGTCCTCCACCCCCCCTTCATCCCCCCTACTCTAATTTGAGCGGCTTTTGCCCGCTGCATCCCCCTACCCCATAAAACTACAGAGCTACCTCCTCCCTAGCCCTATCCTTAGTTGAATAGATATCTTAATCTTTTCCTTACATAGCTGGGAGAGGACCATTACCGACTATTTTACATTAATGATTCTCTATAATAAAACCGAAGTCTTTCTGCGAGACAGCCCACATGGTATAGTGACGTCTGAGATAAGTGAATGTATTGTGTTACTAACTATACTATGTAAACATGGATATGTAAATGGTTTGGGGCTTACCCCATATTTTGTATCTTTTTATGACTTCAATAAAAATTATTTGAAAAAAATAAAAAAAAAAATAATACAAAATGAATGGCATTTTTGAGTATAAAAAATGTTTTTTTTTAATTTAGATGGATTATATTATGAATGAATAAACAGTCTTATTTTTCTTTATTTCATTTATTTTTATGTAGACAAACACGTGAATAGTTCATATCCATCGTTTACTACAGAAAGCATCAGAATGATACCGCAAACTTCAAAAATCTTAGACACCAATGACTATTCACAAACATTGGGGATATCACAAAATATATTAACAGACGATGGTGAATTGGCAGGAACTGGGCAGCAATCATTATATACAGAGAGTAATTTAGTCATCAAACAAGAGGACAAAATTTATGCCTTATCTAGTGAAATGATTATCCCTGAACATAAACCACACACATTTACTGAGTTTTCAAAACATATTAAAGAAGGGAAAAGTCTACAGTCTAACCAAAGGATTCATACAAAGGAGAAACTTTTCAAATCTACAGAATTTGAGAAAAGCTTTAGATGTAAGCCTCATCTACTAGAACACCACAAAATTCACACAGGTAAGAAACCACACACATGTACTGAGTGTGACAAATGTTTTACACGAAAGAGTGGGCTGAAAAAGCATGAAAGGATTCACACAGGAGAAAAGCCTTTCACGTGTACAGAGTGTGAGAAATGTTTTACACAAATAAATAGTCTGAAAACTCATGAAAGGATTCACACAGGAGAAAAGCCTTTCACATGTACAGAGTGTGGAAAAAGTTTTACACTAAAGAGTAATCTGAAAAAGCATGAAAGGATTCACACAGGGGAAAAGCCTTTCACATGTACAGAGTGTGGAAATGGATTTACAAACAAAGGTAATTTGAAAATTCATGAAAGGAGTCACACAGGAGAAAAGCCCTTCACTTGTACAGAGTGTGGAAAATGTTTTACACAAATGGATCATCTGAAAAAGCATGAAAGGATTCACACAGGGGAAAAGCCGTTCACATGTACAGAGTGTGGAAAAGGATTTACACAAATGTATCATCTGAAAAGTCATGAAAGGAGTCACACAGGAGAAAAACCTTTCACATGTACAGAGTGTGGGAAATGTTTTACACAAATAAATAGTCTGAAAACTCATGAAAGGAGTCACACAGGAGAAAAGCCTTTCACATGTACAGCGTGTGGGAAATGTTTTACACAATTGGATCATCTGAAAAAGCATGAAAGGATTCACACAGGGGAAAAGCCGTTCACATGTACAGAGTGTGGAAAAAGTTTTACACAAATAAATAGTCTGAAATATCATGAAAGGATTCACAAGGGAAGAAACCTTTCATATGTTTAGAAAGTGGAAAAAAGGTTTTTATTGAAATCAGGTATCCCAAAACACCAAATATTTACACACAAATAAACTTTATATACACAGTGTACAAACCTTTTTACAATTATCCTAAAGAGGGCAAACTCTATAAATAGAAGCATCAAAAAGGATCATATTGTAAATAATACTTTCTAATCCCAGTTATAAAAGCCCCAGATTGGAAGTGTTCTCCTGCTGCCCTTTGTTCCTCTATAAATGTGCACCTCAGTTTCTCTCATATCAATGTGATAGAATCCAAACACCACATAGGAATATACAGATCTGTCCTCATACTGACCAGTTTACACAACCATTCACCACCAAATCACCCCCAGTGTTGTTTATTAATATGTCAGTGTTAGGAGTTGTACGTTTGTTTTACATAGGGGAGGAAATAATTACATTTACAGAATAAAGGAGTCTTTATATGAATAAAGTGTTAGAGAATTATATGAACAAGAACATCAGTCTCAAATGATTGACGTCTGGGAGATATATTTAATGTTTACATCATGTGGATAAATCTTTTCTTATAGCAATAGATGCTTAGCATTCTACATGTTATATACCAGAGGAATTACTGAGGGGAAACTGATTTTATTTAATGAGACACAATATCAGTAACCGGTACATACGTGATCATAATCAGTTTAATTTAAATGGCTATTATAACCTACATGTATACTGGGTATGTAATATGTGGGTCATGTGATCATAATCAGTTTAATTTAAATGGCTACTATAACCTACATGTATACGGGGTATGTAATATGTGTGTCATGTGATCATAATCAGTTTAATTTAAATGGCTACTATAACCTACATGTATACTGGGTATGTAATATGTGTGTCATGTTCTGTAACTTGATATTATGCCTGTTAGATGTTTTCATGTTAGTTAGAAGCCACAAGAACTGATAATAGCACATACTGTATATATAAAGGGAACATTATATGTCTGATAAATCCCTTTGTATCAAGAGCACAAGTGTTAGGTATATTTATACCATTGTGTGCATATATCATGTAATGCTGCTTTTTACTATATAATGATATACAATGTTTTTTTCATGAAAATGAAAATGATTGGAATCCATTTGTGTGTTTTTTGTATAATTAAAAACACAATTTCACAGAATTATTAGGAAAACATCATCAAATACAGAACCCAAATCTGACAGTGAAATTTAAACGCTGATAACTCGGATAGAGCAGTAATTTTACCTAACTTTGCAATTCCCTTCTATTATCTGATTTGCTTTGTTCTTTTGGTATCCTTTGTTAAAGAGTAAACATAGGAGGCTGATATTATATGAGCTTAGGGGCATGCATGTGTATTTACCACTCTGTGCAGCAGTGTTTGTAACTATTGTGACAGAACCCAAGGCATAGTAATGGAAGGTGTCTATATTCCCTCAAAAGTGCTGCAGTGCTCCACCCCGCAGTTTGCAGGTAGCACATTATGTCAAAAAGTCCAGTCCAGGAATTCTGTCTGACTCAGCTAGCTACTCACCTGCATATGGTAATTGACAGCAGGTGCTAATAAAATCCCCAGTCAGGGTTTGAGAGGTAGATTTTTGCCAGCAGTAAAGGAAAACTGCAAACACTCTCCTGAGAGACTTAGAGGAATTATCTCTAAAGGACAAAGTTTGAAAGGTCTGTGCAATATTACTTTTGTGAAAAGCTACTTAGTGCAGACAGTTGTACTTGTTAGTAAGTGCTCAGTGGAGCAAGCCTCTTTTGTTTTTTTTATGTTTATTTTGCCTGTTTTTGCCAGACCTGATAATAAACAGACTGTATTTTATAAAGCTACAACCTTGTGTGGTGTTTCCAGCTTTGAGGACTGTGTGTATCCAAGATCCCAGGTCACATATGGTGGAGGTAGCTGGCAACACACTGATAGTCTGTTAAGGAAACAATACCACACTTAAAATGGAGGAAGTTGTAAAGGCTTTACTACAGGCTACGGCCTCACAGCAACAGGCCACTGCCACACAGCAGCAAGCTATTGCCAGCCAGCAAGAAAATATTGCAGTGCTACAAAAACTGGTATTAACACAAAGAGAGGAACAGCAGAATATCACACGTACCATGCAGCAGGAGATTAGAGGCCTATCTGAAAGACTGGGCAGGTGTGCTGCAGAAATTCCACACAGTTCTAAGACTCTGAGAGTGAGTAACTATTTGCAAAAGATGGTGGCTACAGATGATGTGGAGGCTTACCTGATGGCTTTTGAAAGGACAGCCGAAAGAGAAGGGTGGCCTGCGTCTGAATGGGCAAGTCTCCTTGCGCCATTTCTGAGTGGAGAACCTCAGAAGGCATATTATGATTTGGAGCCTGAGCAGGCCAGTGACTATAAAAAGCTAAAAACAGAAATCTTGGCCCGCCTGGGAGTAACGACAGCAGTAAGGGCCCAGCGATTTCACTCCTGGACTTACAGTCAAGACAAAGCCGTGCGGTCACAGATGTTTGACTTGATACATCTTGCCAGGAAATGGCTACAGCCAGAGGTCAACTCAGCTAGTCACATTGTGGAACAGCTCGTGATGGACCGGTTCCTGCAAGGATTGCCTGTTTCCCTGCGGCGGTGGGTCAGCCAGAGTGAACCTAAAACTGCTGACGGTCTAGCTGCCCTGGTGGAACGCTATTTGACTGCCGGAGAGTTTCTACAAATCCCCAACCAGGAAAGACCTAGAACCCCCGAAGATCCAGAGTCCCAGTAAATTGGGTAAGACTGTTCCAGGGAAAAGGGGGTATCGGGAGGAGCAGATGGGTTTTTACAACCCAAGGGACATTACAGCAACAAAACAAGAGTTTTGTGAGGCAGGAAGGGTCCACAATAGCCTCAAATATGTTGTCTAATGCTAATATTAAATGTTTTCAATGTAAAGAGTATGGACATTTTGCAAAGGACTGCCCTGAGAATGATGTTGCTATGGAATGTAATGTTGGCAATATGAGAGACAATAATTCATTGTACTCTCGCTCAGTATATGTAATTAGCAAAAAAGATTATTTAAATGGCCACCCTTGGTGCACTGTAAGGGTGGAGGGAAATGAAATTAAAGCTTTGCTGGACTCTGGTAGCATGGTGGAGGGAAATGAAATTAAAGCTTTGCTGGACTCTGGTAGCATGGACTCTGTTGAGAAATACTCCTATTGATAATTACCAGAACCTAGATATTGCTTGTGTCCATGGGGACATACACAAGTATCCAACTGCTAAAGTACTTATTGAAACTCAAAATGGCCCTATAAATCATAGAGTTGGTTTAGTGGATAAATTAGTCCATGAAATGATAATAGGCAGAGATTTTCCCCATTTTTGAATCTATGGGATGCTGCTGAGGAAAATTCACCGGATTCAGTAGAGGGCGCTGTTTGTGACTTTCCCTTTTCTGATTTATTGGGGGATGACTTAGACAAAATAACTCCTGCTAGAGGGAAACACTCAACCCCTATGGAAACCCTAGTTGGAGGTAATACTGAACAGAATAATACAGGTCAATCTAATATATCTGAACCTGATGTAGAAATAACTGACCTAGAGGTTAGCCCAAGTAACTTTAGGGCTGCACAATGGGAGGATCCAACTTTAGCTGCGGCTAGAAACTATATTTCCGTAAGAAATGGCACCCCCATTAATACTGATAAAGCACTCACCTATCCATACTTTGAAGTGGAAATGATTTATTGTACAGAGTTGAGAAAAAGGAGTCTGTCAAACAGCTGTTAGTACCCCAGGCATATCGACACACTGTATTAAATCTGGCACATAGCCACATACTTGGGGGGCACTTGGGGATTGAAAAAACCAGAGAGAGAATTCTTAGGAGGTTTTATTGGCCAGGTGTAATGGCATCTATCACAAATTATTGTTCTTCTTGTCCTGAATGCCAATACCGTAGCCCCTTGGTGCCCTTACCCATAATTGAGGTCCCATTTGAACGCATTGGTATGGATTTTGTGGGTCCTCTTGTAAAGTCTGCAAGGGGGCACCAGTATATATTGGTAATAGTAGACTATGCTACACGCTACCCTGAGGCAATACCCATGCGTACTACTTAAGCAAAAGCAATTGCTAAGGAGTTAATGTTAATGTTCAGCCGTGTTGGGATTCCCAAAGAAATATTAACAGACCAAGGCACTCCATTTATGTCGAGAATTACAAAGGAGTTGTGTAATCTTCTTCATATAAAGCATCTGAAAACATCCGTATATCACCCACAAACTGATGGTCTGGTAGAGCGATTTAATAAAACACTAAAGGCTATGCTCAAAAAAGTAATTGATAAAGATGGAAAAAACTGGGATTTCCTTTTGCCTTATTTAATGTTTTCCATCCGAGAGGTCCCTCAAGCTTCTACTGGGTTTTCGCCCTTTGAACTTTTGTATGGAAGACACCCCAGAGGGTTGCTAGACATAGCTAAGGAGACTTGGGAACAGGAGTCAACCCCTCACAGAAGTGTGATTGAACATATAACTCAGATGCAGGATCGGATGACAGCCATTATGCCCATAGTTAGAGAACACATGGAAAATGCCCAACAGCACCAGCAGAAGAGCTATAATAGAAATGCCAGGGTTCGTGTGTTTAATCCAGGAGACAGAGTACTAGTCCTGGTTCCCACTGTAGAGAACAAATTTTTGGCAACATGGGATGGGCCATATGAAGTCATTGACAGAGTGGGGGAAGTAAATTACAAAGTAAGACAGCCTGGGAGGCGAAAGGAGGTACAGATTTACCATGTGAATTTACTTAAACCGTGGAAAGAAAGAGAAACACTTGTGGCTATAAAAACAGCAGACCTCCCTACAATGGAGGAGCATGAACCCGTAGTCAATATCTCAGAAACCCTGACTATCCACCAGAAGAGGGAGGTAACAGACTTCATCAGATTAAATAAAGATGTTTCTTTCATGTAATTAGCAAGAGTCCATGAGCTAGTGACGTATGGGATATACATTCCCACCAGGAGGGGCAAAGTTTCCCAAACCTCAAAATGCCTATAAATACACCCCTCACCACACCCACAATTCAGTTTTACAAACTTTGCCTCCTATGGAGGTGGTGAAGTAAGTTTGTGCTAGATTCTACGTTGATATGCGCTCCGCAGCAAGTTGGAGCCCGGTTTTCCTCTCAGCGTGCAGTGAATGTGAGAGGGATGTGAGGAGAGTATTGCCTATTTGAATGCAGTGATCTCCTTCTACGGGGTCTATTTCATAGGTTCTCTGTTATCGGTCGTAGAGATTCATCTCTTACCTCCCTTTTCAGATCGACGATATACTCTTATTTATATACCATTACCTCTGCTGATTTTCGTTTCAGTACTGGTTTGGCTTTCTACAAACATGTAGATGAGTGTCCTGGGGTAAGTAAATCTTATTTTCTGTGACACTCTAAGCTATGGTTGGGCACTTTATTTATAAAGTTCTAAATATATGTATTCAAACATTTATTTGCCTTGACTCAGGATGTTCAACATTCCTTATTTTCAGACAGTCAGTTTCATATTTGGGATAATGCATTTGAATCAATTTTTTTCTTACCTTAAAATTTGACTCTTTTTTCCCTGTGGGCTGTTAGGCTCGTGGGGGCTGAAAATGCTTCATTTTATTGCGTCATTCTTGGCGCGGACTTTTTTGGCGCAAAAAATCTTTTCTGTTTCCGGCGTCATACGTGTCGCCGGAAGTTGCGTCATTTTTTGACGTCCTTTTGCGCCAAAAATGTCGGCGTTCCGGATGTGGTGTCATTTTTGGCGCCAAAAAGCATTTAGGCACCAAATAATGTGGGCGTCTTATTTGGCGCCAAAAAATATGGGCGTCGCTTTTGTCTCCACATTATTTCAGTCTCATTTTTTCTTTGCTTCTGGTTACTAGAAGCTTGTTTATTGGCATTTTTTCCCATTCCTGAAACTGTCATTTAAGGAATTTGATCAATTTTGCTTTATATGTTGTTTTTTCTCTTACATATTGCAAGATGTCTCACGTTGCATCTGAGTCAGAAGATACTTCAGGAAAATCGCTGTCTAGTGCTGGAACTACCAAAGCTAAGTGTATCTGCTGTAAACTTTTGGTAGCTATTCCTCCGGCTGTTGTTTGTATTAATTGTCATGACAAACTTGTTAAAGCAGATAATATTTCCTTTAGTAATGTACCATTGCCTGTTGCAGTTCCTTCAACATCTAAGGTGCAGAATGTTCCTGATAACATAAGAGATTTTGTTTCTGAATCCATCAAGAAGGCTATTTCTGTTATTTCTCCTTCTAGTAAACATAAAAAATCTTCTAAAACTTCTCTCTCTACAGATGAATTTTTAAATGAACATCATCATTCTGATTCTGATGACTCTTCTGGTTCAGAGGATTCTGTCTCAGAGATTGATGCTGATAAATCTTCATATTTATTTAAAATGGAATTTATTCGTTCTTTACTTAAAGAAGTACTAATTGCTTTAGAAATAGAGGATTCTGGTCCTCTTGATACTAATTCTAAACGTTTAGATAAGGTATTTAAATCTCCTGTGGTTATTCCAGAAGTTTTTCCTGTTCCTAATGCTATTTCTGAAGTAATTTCCAGAGAATGGGATAAATTGGGTAATTCATTTACTCCTTCTAAACGTTTTAAGCAATTATATCCTGTGCTGTCTGACAGATTAGAATTTTGGGACAAAATCCCTAAAGTCGATGGGGCTATTTCTACCCTTGCTAAACGTACTACTATTCCTACGTCAGATGGTACTTCATTTAAAGATCCTTTAGATAGGAAAATGTTATCCTTTCTAAGAAAAGCTTATCTGTGTTCAGGTAATCTTCTTAGACCTGCTATATCATTGGCTGATGTTGCTGCAGCTTCAACTTTTTGGTTGGAAACTTTAGCGCAACAAGTAACAGATCATGATTCTCATAATATTATTATTCTTCTTCAGCATGCTAATAATTTTATCTGTGATGCCATTTTTGATATTATCAGAGTTGATGTCAGGTTTATGTCTCTAGCTATTTTAGCTAGAAGAGCTTTATGGCTTAAAACCTGGAATGCTGATATGGCTTCTAAATCAACTCTACTTTCCATTTCTTTCCAGGGTACCAAATTATTTGGTTCTCAGTTGGATTCTATTATCTCAACTGTTACTGGTGGGAAAGGAACTTTTTTACCACAGGATAAAAAATCTAAGGGTAAAAACAGGGCTAATAATCGTTTTCGTTCCTTTCGTTTCAACAAAGAACAAAAGCCTGATCCTTCATCCTCAGGAGCAGTTTCAGTTTGGAAACCATCTCCAGTCTGGAATAAATCCAAGCCTTCTAGAAAGGCAAAGCCTGCTTCTAAGTCCACATGAAGGTGCGGCCCTCATTCCAGCTCAGCTGGTAGGGGGCAGGTTACGTTTTTTCAAAGAAATTTGGATCAATTCTGTTCACAATCTTTGGATTCAGAACATTGTTTCAGAAGGGTACAGAATTGGTTTCAAGATGAGACCTCCTGCAAAGAGATTTTTTTCTTTCCCGTGTCCCAGTAAATCCAGTGAAAGCTCAAGCATTTCTGAATTGTGTTTCAGATCTAGAGTTGGCTGGAGTAATTATGCCAGTTCCAGTTCTGGAACAGGGGATGGGGTTTTATTCAAATCTCTTCATTGTACCAAAGAAGGAGAATTCCTTCAGACCAGTTCTGGATCTAAAAATATTGAATCGCTATGTAAGGATACCAACGTTCAAAATGGTAACTGTAAGGACTATCTTGCCTTTTGTTCAGCAAGGGCATTATATGTCCACAATAGATTTACAGGATGCATATCTGCATATTCCGATTCATCCAGATCATTTTCAGTTCCTGAGATTCTCTTTTCTGGACAAGCATTACCAGTTTGTGGCTCTGCCGTTTGGCCTAGCTACAGCTCCAAGAATTTTTACAAAGGTTCTCGGTGCCCTTCTGTCTGTAATCAGAGAACAGGGTATTGTGTCTTTACATTTAGCAGAATCTCATACGAATCGACTTGTGTTGTTTCTTCAAGATCATGGTTGGAGGATCAATTCACCAAAAAGTTCATTGATTCCTCAGACAAGGGTAACCTTTCTGGGTTTCCAGATAGATTCAGTGTCCATGACTCTGTCTTTAACAGACAAGAGACGTCTAAAATTGATTTCAGCTTGTCGAAACCTTCAGTCACAATCATTCCCTTCGGTAGCCTTATGCATGGAAATTCTAGGTCTTATGACTGCTGCATCGGACGCGATCCCCTTTGCTCGTTTTCACATGCGACCTCTTCAGCTCTGTATGCTGAATCAATGGTGCAAGGATTACACAAAGATATCTCAATTAATATCTTTAAAACCGATTGTACGACACTCTCTAACGTGGTGGACAGATCACCATCGTTTAATTCAGGGGGCTTCTTTTGTGCTTCCGACCTGGACTGTAATTTCAACAGATGCAAGTCTCACAGGTTGGGGAGCTGTGTGGGGATCTCTGACGGCACAAGGAGTTTGGGAATCTCAGGAGGTGAGATTACGATCAATATTTTGGAACTCCGTGCAATTTTCAGAGCTCTTCAGTCTTGGCCTCTTCTGAAGAGAGAATCGTTCATTTGTTTTCAGACAGACAATGTCACTACTGTGGCATAGATCAATCATCAAGGAGGGACTCACAGTCCTCTGGCTATGAAAGAAGTATCTCGAATTCTGGTTTGGGCGGAATCCAGCTCCTGTTTAATATCTGCGGTTCATATCCCAGGTATAGACAATTGGGAAGCGGATTATCTCAGTCGCCAAACGTTGCATCCGGGCGAATGGTCTCTTCACCCAGAGGTATTTCTTCAGATTGTTCAAATGTGGGAGCTTCCAGAAATAGATCTGATGGCGTCTCATCTAAACAAGAAACTTCCCAGTTATCTGTCCAGATCCCGGGATCCTCAGGCGGAAGCAGTGGATGCATTATCACTTCCTTGGAAGTATCATCCTGCTTATATCTTTCCGCCTCTAGTTCTTCTTCCAAGAGTAATCTCCAAGATTCTGAAGGAATGCTTGTTTGTTCTGCTGGTAGCTCCGGCATGGCCTCACAGGTTTTGGTATGCGGATCTTGTCCGGATGGCCTCTTGCCATCCGTGGACTCTTCCGCTACGACCAGACCTTCTGTCGCAAGGTCCTTTTTTCCATCAGGATCTCAAATCCTTAAATTTAAAGGTGTGGAGATTGAACGCTTGATTCTTGGTCAAAGAGGTTTCTCTGACTCTGTGATTAATACTATGTTACAGGCTCGTAAATCTGTATCCAGAGAGATATATTATAGAGTCTGGAAGACTTATATTTCTTGGTGTCTTTCTCATCATTTTTCTTGGCATTCTTTTAGAATTCCGAGAATTTTACAGTTTCTTCAGGATGGTTTAGATAAAGGTTTATCCGCAAGTTCTTTGAAAGGACAAATCTCTGCTCTTTCTGTTCTTTTTCACAGAAAGATTGCTAATCTTCCTGATATTCATTGTTTTGTACAAGCTTTGGTTCATATAAAACCTGTTATTAAGTCAATTTCTCCTCCTTGGAGTTTGAATTTGGTTCTGGGGGCTCTTCAAGCTCCTCCGTTTGAACCTATGCATTCATTGGGCATTAAATTACTTTCTTGGACTCTTCTGCCAGAAGAGTTTCTGAATTATCTGCTCTTTCTTGTGAGTCTCCTTTTCTGATTTTTCATCAGGATAAGGCAGTGTTGCGAACTTCTTTTGAATTTTTACCTAAAGTTGTGAATTCTAACAACATTAGTAGAGAAATTGTGGTTCCTTCATTATGTCCTAATCCTAAGAATTCTAAGGAGAAATCATTGCAGTCTTTGGATGTTGTTAGAGCTTTGAAATATTATGTTGAAGCTACTAAGTCTTTTCGAAAGACTTCTAGTTTATTTGTTATCTTTTCTGGTTCTAGAAAAGGCCAGAAAGCTTCTGCCATTTCTTTGGCATCTTGGTTGAAATCTTTAATTCATCTTGCCTATGTTGAGTCGGGTAAAACTCCGCCTCAAAGGATTACAGCTCATTCTACTAGGTCAGTTTCTACTTCCTGGGCGTTTAGGAATGAAGCTTCGATTGATCAGATTTGCAAAGCAGCAACTTGGTCCTCTTTGCTTACTTTTACTAAATTCTACCATTTTGATGTATTTTCTTCTTCTGAAGCAGTTTTTGGTAGAAAAGTACTCCAGGCAGCGGTTTCAGTTTGAATCTTCTGCTTATGTTTTACATTAAACTTTATTTTGGGTGTGAATTATTTTCAGCAGGAATTGGCTGTCTTTATTTTATCCCTCCCTCTCTAGTGACTCTTGCGTGGAAAGATCCACATCTTGGGTAATCATTATCCCATACGTCACTAGCTCATGGACTCTTGCTAATTACATGAAAGAAAACATAATTTATGTAAGAACTTAACTGATAAATTCATTTCTTTCATATTAGCAAGAGTCCATGAGGCCCGCCCTTTTTTTGGGGTGGTTATGATTTTTGTATAAAGCACAATTATTCCAATTCCTTATTTTATATGCTTTCGCACTTTTTTATCACCCCACTTCTTGGCTATTCGTTAAACTGAATTGTGGGTGTGGTGAGGGGTGTATTTATAGGCATTTTGAGGTTTGGGAAACTTTGCCCCTCCTGGTGGGAATGTATATCCCATACGTCACTAGCTCATGGACTCTTGCTAATATGAAAGAAATGAATTTATCAGGTAAGTTCTTACATAAATTATGTTTTTCTCCTCAGTCCCAGGAAGAACTACGATAATAGAGCATGACATTGTCACTGAACCGGGAAAAAGGATAAATCTAAAGCCATATAGAATACCTGAAGCCCGGAGGGAAGCAATCAAATTGGAAGTAAAGAAAATGCTGGACCTTGGGGTAATTGAAGAATCCCAAAGTGACTGGAGTAGCCCAATTGTGCTTGTACCAAAGCCTGATGGCACAATCAGGTTTTGTAATGATTACCGGAAGCTGAATGCAATATCCAAGTTTGATGCATACCCCATGCCAAGGCTTGATGAATTTGTGGAGAGACTCGGGAGAGCCAGGTACCTTACCACATTGGATTTGACCAAGGGTTATTGGCAAGTGCCGCTTACAGGACGGGCAAAGGAAAAGACTGCCTTCTCTACTCCAGATGGGCTCTTCCAATACAAGGTGTTACCTTTTGGCCTACATGGCGCTCCAGCAACATTTCAAAGAATGATGGACCGGATCTTAAGGCCACATGCTCATTATGCTGCAGCTTACTTAGATGACATGGTCATACATAGCGAAGATTGGGAGTCAAATTCCATAAGAAATGCCAGTCTGACAGCAAATCCGAGTAAATGTACCATTGGCTTGGAGGAGGCCAAGTATCTTGGCTATTCCATTGGAAGAGGAATAGTAAAGCCACAACTTGCTAAAGTTGAAGCCATAAGGAATTGGCCACGACCTATGACGAAGAAACAGGTCAGAACATTTCTTCGGCTTGTTGGCTACTACAGAAGGTTTATCTTCAACTTTGCTACTATAGCAGGTCCTTTAACTGACCTCACTAAAGCAAAAGCTCCAGTAATAGTGAAATGGTCCTCTGAAGCTGAACAGGCATTTCAAAATCTCAAGGAAGCCATCTGTAGACAACCAGTGTTAGTCACCCCTGATTTTTCAAAGGAGTTTGTTTTACAGACGGATGCCTCTGATGTAGGGCTTGGAGCAGTGCTTTCCCAGGAAAGTCAAAGTGAAGAGCACCCAATACTATACCTGAGCCGTAAACTTCAACCTAGAGAAAAGAACTATTCGATTGTTGAAAAGGAGTGTCTAGCAATTAAATGGGCTGTTGAAACTCTCAAATATTATTTGTTGGGCAGAAAATTTAGACTAGTTACTGATCATGCACCTCTCAAATGGATGAGTCAAAATAAGGATAATAATAGTAGAGTTACACGCTGGTTCCTTAGTTTGCAACCCTATCTCTTCTCAGTAGAACACAGGGCAGGAAGTAAACAGGGTAATGCTGATGGCCTTTCACGTATGCATACACTTTTGGCCATGGTCGCTCACCCCACTAGGTCTGAGCTGGTGGGGAGGATGTGTGACAGAACCCAAGGCATAGTAATGGAAGGTGTCTATATTCCCTCAAAAGTGCTGCAGTGCTCCACCCCGCAGTTTGCAGGTAGCACATTATGTTAAAAAGTCCAGTCCAGGAATTCTGTCTGACTCAGCTAGCTACTCACCTGCATATGGTAATTGACAGCAGGTGCTAATAAAATCCCCAGTCAGGGTTTGAGAGGTAGATTTTTGCCAGCAGTAAAGGAAAACTGCAAACACTCTCCTGAGAGACTGAGAGGAATTATCTCTAAAGGACAAAGTTTGAAAGGTCTGTGCAATATTACTTTTGTGAAAAGCTACTTAGTGCAGACGGTTGTACTTGTTAGTAAGTGCTCAGTGGAGCAAGCCTCTTTTTTTTTTTTTTTTTTTTTATCTTTTATTTTGAAGTCAGCAATGAAAAACAAAATGCGATCTTACAGACAATATACAGAAATAAAAAACAAAATTATATATATCTTAACAATAATAATAAGCATCTGAATGTGGTTCTTAAATCATTGCTGACACATTTTCTCTATATATATCCTAAAACACACCAAAAAGAGGGGGAAAAAAAAAAAAAAAAAGAGAAAAAAAAAAGAAAGAGAAAAGAAAAAGAAAGAAAAAATTAGAGGAGAAAAAAAAAAAAAAGAGAAGAGGGAAATGGGGGTAATGGGGGCATCTCCGTCTCCTCCCCCCTCCTCCTTGCCACCCTCTAAAATAAATTATTAATACCATGCTACTGGAAATATGTCACGTAGAATTAAACCTTCAAAGTATGCAGACTTCTGGAATAATTTAGTAAGTATATATTGTGTAGAAAGGGGGTAACTCTTTATGATTTTTAACCATTTATTAAAAAAACCTTGTATTTGCTTATCGCATGTACTGCATATATTATATTGCTCAAACATAGTCTGTGCTTTAACCGCTTGTAAAAATAAACTAAAAGGAGGAGATTTATTATTTTTCCAGTTTTTCAAAATCAGATTCCTTACTATTAAAATAATGGTATTAACTAAATTATGAGATACTACATCCGATACCAGGAATACTATGGTCTTTGGATCAAAGAATAAGTACTCCTGTGTATTCTTATTTAACCAATGATTTACTTTACGCCAGAATTGGTTTATTTTCGGACAAAACCAGAAACAGTGAAGTAAATTCGCTGCAGGAAATTGACATTTATAACACTGGCCTTGCGTTTCTAAGGACCAAGAAGCAAGTCTTTTAGGTGAAATATACGCGTTGTTAAGAAGTTTTAAATGAGATTCCTTCCAGGAAGAAGGAAGGAGAGCATCGCCCACCCACTTAATACTTTTACTAATTGTTTCCCCATTCATTTCATCAAAGTGTTTAGTCCAGTATAGTAGACATTGTTCCATAATTAACTGGCCTTGTTTTGCAAGCAAGATTTTGTAGAGTAGAGAAATTGAATGGTTTCCCTGACTATATAGATTGATATAATCGCCAACTCTGTCATATTTCCCCAACCAGGGCCCCAGCTGCGTCTTTTCCTGTATAAAATGACGTATCTGGAGATATGCATAAAAGGATTTGTTCGAAAGATTATACTGTGTGGCTATACTCTCGAAAGTACGCACCCCAAGACCATCATCCAATAGTTGTGCTATCAATGTTAGGCCCTTAGTAGCCCAACCATTAAATATTGCATATTGAAGCCCAGGCTGAAACTCCGAATTACCTCTGATTGGGAGAAAAGTAGATAAATGGAAATTAATCTTTAAATGAAGGCAAAGTTGCTGCCAGGCTTTAACAATATTGTAAATACTGATCAATGTTTTAATTTTTCCGGGAAGTCGCCTATGAGGGCAGTGTAAAGCCGCTATAAGGGAATAAGGATTTATAAGATTTTCCTCTGATTTGCTGTTTGTCAAATAATCAGAAGAAAGTAACCAATCAACTCCAAACCGTGCAAGAATAGCTATATTGTATGTCTTAATGTCCGGCAATGCAAGACCTCCAAGCTCCTTAACTTGAAAGAGCTTTCTTATAGAAAGCATATGTCTACCTTTATTCCAAATTAGATTCGCACATGCTCGATTAAAAAACTTAATATCTTTATCCTGGATAAATAACGGGAGATTATTCATAATATATAATAACTGAGGGAAAAGAATAGATTTAATGAGCATTATCTTAGCGGATACTGAAAGTGGGAAAAGACTCCAACGATGTAATTTGGATGTGATATTAGAGAAGAATGCTGTAACATTAAGTTTATACCATAGCTTAGGGTCTTTATGCAGTTGGATCCCTAGATATCTAAAACTTTCCACTTCTCTGAAATTATGATGCATAAAACTCTCCTTGTGTTTATGAATCCATAATATCTCTGACTTAAGAGCATTCACTTTATAGCCAGATATTAGACTGAACTGTTCTAGTATTTTAAGTGCTTTTGGCATGTTTCTTTTAGTGTTTTTGAAATACAGTAACAGGTCATCAGCATATAGTGAAAGAACGCAGGTTTGCGATCCTAACTTTACTCCCGAAATTTCCTGTCTGAGATAAATTGCCAGGGGTTCTATAGCAATGTTAAAAAGGAGAGGAGAGAGTGGACATCCCTGACGTGTCCCTTTTTCTAATTTAAAAAACGGTGTTTGACTACCGTTAATCAAGATAGATGAAATAGGAAAGCCAAAGTTGGTCAAGGAATTGTAAAGGTGTTCCCATATAATGGAGTCGAAAGCCTTCTCGGCGTCAATCAGCACCATAGCAAAGTCCTGTTTACAGGTTACTTTGTCCCTGTGCAATTTGTTCCATAGATGTTCAAGAATCATGTATGTTCTGCGGATATTTTTTGTAGGGGATCTACCTGTCATAAAGCCCGTTTGATCTGAATGGATAATTTCCTGTAATACGTTTTTGAGTCTATTAGCAATAATGGTCGTGAGAAGTTTATAATCTACGTTTAGTAGGGAAATCGGTCTATATGAACCAGGATCTGATGGATCTTTGTTCTTTTTAAGTATAAGAGTGATGATTGACGCCGAGAAGAATCTGGACATGGCTTTCTTTTTAATATAATACTCATTGAACAGCGTGGTAAGAATAGGAGCTATCTCAACTTTAAGCAATCTGTAAAACTCAGCAGGTAGTTGGTCTGGGCCTGGGGCCTTGCCAAGCTTGGCTTCTTCTATAGCTTTTATAACTTCAATTATTGTTATAGGGAGGTTCAGTACTTCAATCTGTTCAGGAAGAATTACTGGACATATAATACTATTCCAGAACCTCGTGTTGTCCTCTGCGTCAATGATTTTACCTGCATAAATCTTTTGATAGAATTTAAAAAACACGCTCTTAATATCTGCCAACGAAGTGTAGTTCTTATCACCAACTACAATCTGCTCAATCACATTATTCTTTTTCCTGACCTTATCAAGTCTGGCTAGATATTTGGCAGATTTACCATAATGTCCAGTATAAAGGGTATTCATTCTCATTTCTTCGTTAGTCAATTTAGATTTTAAAAACAAATCCCTATCTTGCCTAGCCAAATTATATTTATCCCAGAATTTTTTTAGCGGAGTATTTACATATTTTCTATAAGCGTTCGTAACTGTGTTTGCTAACTGTAATTCACGTGCTTTGTATTTCTTTTTGGCTGTAATCATATAAGCTTTAATCTGCCCTCTGAAAAATGCCTTTGCGGCTTCCCAGAAAATTTCTGGTTTATCTGAGTAGAGATAATTATCAGAGCTATATTCTTGCCATTTATGTCGTAGCCAGTATTGAAATGGCATATTATTTATTAAATGCTTTGGGAAATAAAAATTATTTGTTACTTCTACCAGAAGAGGTCGAAGTTCAATTTCAAGAGAAATTATAGCGTGATCAGTAATCGCAATATCATTTATCTGAGCCTTAGTTCTAACTTTAGGGAGAGGGCTAGAAATTAGGAAAAAGTCAATCCGAGAGAAGGATCTATGAGATTTAGATTCGCACGTATATGCTTTAGTGTCGGGGTGTTGGATACGCCATATGTCGTGGAGTTTAAGATTTTTACAAATCTGGCGAAATAGGCGAGATTTTTGGGGCGGGGGCGTAGACTGCTTAGGCGAAAATCTATCCAGAGCAGACATCGCGGTTAGGTTAAAATCGCCTGCCACTATAATCTTCTGGTCTAGGTTAGGGGATAATTTGATGGAAATTTCGTCTTAAAAAGCCTGGTCTAAATTATTAGGCCCATAGATATTACAAAATATATAAGAAACCCCAGCAATCTCTATATGTAAAATTATCCACCTGTCCTGCGGATCACTTTGAATGTTCTGGATGTTGTATTGTAAATTTTTATTAATGAGAAAGGCGACCCCCTTCCTCCTCCTGGAGCAGTCTGAAGCAATGACCTTTCCTATCCATTTACACCTAAACTTCTCCATCTCTACTTTCTTTAAATGCGTCTCCTGCAACCAAACCACATCTGGTTTATATCTAGCGAGTTGTCTAATGATTATTTTCCTTTTGCAAGGAGATGTTACTCCGCCAACGTTCCAAGAAAGACATTTAAATTTGTCTAGCATTCTGGTAAAATATCAAAATTATAAATAAAGAGACAAACAGTATGTCTTGCCCACATAGAGGCGGGAGGGGGGAGATGTAAGGAGGAAAGGGGGGGGAGAGAGGGAGAAGAAACAAGGAAAAAAAAAAAAAGGGGGAGGGGAATTTAAAAAAGAATAAAAATAATAATAATAATAAAAAAGAAAAAGGAAACACGCAACAGCCCACAGGCCCTTTGGACTGTGGACAAGCTAATAATATCAGCTTTTCACAGAAATTCAGCAATTTTAGCCTCAACAGGCTGACAAATAAAGAAAAACTCATAATACTCATGTATGTTTCTAATTTAAGGTATCAGTGCCTGGGATTTTATCAGACTACTTTCTTCTTTTTACAAAATTCCCTGACTTCTAACGTGTTACTCAGGATACATTTACCATCTTGTTCCTCTATTACAATTTTGGCCGGATAAACAAGTCTGGCCTTAAAGCCAGCATTAATCAATTTGGTACAGTATGGGGCTAAATCTTTTCTTTTAGAGGCAGTCTCGCTAGAATAGTCTTGGAATATTAAAACTTTACTTTGGTCTATGTACAAATTATCCATCTTTCTATAAAGTTTTAGGATGTTCATCTTATCCTGGTAATTAAGATATTTAACCATCACTGGTCTATTGTAATTCTTGTCTCTTGTGGTGTCCCTGATTGGCCCCAATCTGTGTGCCCTTTCTACTGGTATTGGTAAATCTTTTTGTAAAATTCCAACAGCCAGGGGGAGCGTAGTGCTAGAGAAGTGAATTAAGTCTAAATAATCCCCATTATCGGGGAGACCAATTATTTTAAGATTATTTCGGCGCGATCGATCTTCTAATTCATATATTTTTGCTTGCAGCACTTTCAGAGTTTTAGTATTCTCATCTATATTTTGTTCTTGCTTATATATTATATCCTCATTTGCCGATACCCTATTTTCAACTTCAGTGAGTCGATTAGAAAATTGTTTGAATTCTAACATTATGCTTGTCATTTGAGTCTTTAACAACTCAAATTGCGGCAAGAACAGGTCCGACATCTGAGTAACTAATGGTTGAGTATCTAGTTTATGCAATATAGCCTCATTTGCAATATCTGTGTGCACATTAGAGGTGCATACTTTTTTGTCTTTCTGTTTGGGGGGCATGATTGGAGAGATAATTTTAATATTAGAGATATATTTATCCATGTGCTTTTAATCCAAAAAGTGTGGCAAAAGGGAACCTAATTACAAAAGGGGGGCGGGCAGGACCCCTTAGATTCCAATAATAACAATGTGCAAGTGCAATTAGTGCGGTGAGACCAATTTATCTCCGCCCTTTCCAATTACAATCGTAAAGGTGTCAAAGAGAAAAAAAAAAAAAAAAAGTAAAAAAATAAGTGAAACGTGAGTTTTTCTAACCAATCATGTCACCAAACAGTATAACTCAAATGTACTAATATACAAGTTTTAAAAATAGGCTACTAGCATTATAAAAATGTCTGCAAACCAGACCTTCTACTAGCAAGTCTGTTAACACTTTGCTTGACTTTACTTCATTAACTTGATTTTCCTTATAAAGGCCTACAAAAAAGTAAGCCTGAACCACTATACAGATAGACCCAAAGATAAAACAATAGAATCAATCAGCTCTTCTGTGCTCTAAACAGTTATTTTCTACCAGCATTCTTTTAGAGATATAATGCTGGGGACTTATCAGGCAGCTCCCTCTTAGATCTAAGACCAAGAGGCGTAATATCTAAGTTACTTAATTAATTACTTACAGCTAGGTACTGTTATAAAGCTAATGACGGTATTACAGTATGTGAATCAATATAAGAAGCTTACACAGGAGGACTATTAGCAGTATTTTACAACCAGATTACATATCCTCTATTTGACACTGCAACTCTTTACTATATCACCAACTTAACACTATATGCCTTAATTTGTTGATTATACTTTTTAGGTGATTTAGTATTTGGATTTATAAGAAATGTATTCAACAAGCATGATCTTAATAGTCCAGCTCTTGTTCTCACAGGGTATTGTATCAGGGTGCTCTTTTACAGTTATAGGGGCCAGATAAACACCCCCTTTTTTTCCTTTTCCCCACTTCTTCTCCTTCCCCTTTTTTTCCCCTTTTTCTTGATCCTCTGGGCTATATAGCAGGGAAAAAAAAGCTTGATGGGGTAAGTTGGACAGATATGACCCTTTGGGCACTCCAAGGATAAGTTATCTCCCACTGCCAAGCTATGTCCACATATATTCAGAAGAGATAGTAGGATATATCCTCTGGCTTATATTCCAATAGCCCGACTGATAGTTCAGATGTGGGCCAAACAGAGAGTCAATATAACACAGCTAGTACCTAATTTTAACCAATATTCCTCTCTTGCTTCTTCTTCTTTTCTTAGCATCTCCCTTCCCCTTCCCTTGCTTAGATTTGTAACAGGGAGCTTTTGGTTAGGGTACTGTACTGCAAAGCGTCTCTAGAGATTCTGAGGGCCTTGTGTATATTTGTTTTGTTTTTTTCCTTCTTCCCTCCCAGCCACAATCTCAGTTATACGGACCTGAATTTCTACTTACAGTCTACAGGTCAGGTAGCGTCAGGAAAGATGGGGGAACTCAGCTGAATCAACACTGCGAAACTTTTCCAAATATCTCCTCTGTTTTTCCAGTAATCTTTACCGGGTAGTTGCCTGGAGCTTCTTCCAGTATTCAGGCACCAGTTACCAGAGAAATCATAGAGGCTTAGACGTCTGATTAATCCACAGACAGGGCCACTCAGCTTATCGGCCCCCCGCCATACAACTCTGTATCAAAGAGATTTTCTAGATGTCCACCTGGGCTGAATCCTGCAGCGGACCTCCCAGCAAGCGGCCGAAAATAGAAACAGCGGTAGTGCGTGTCGGGCTCCAGCAACTGAGCCACTCGGCTTATTCCGGCATTCCGAGCAGTGCACCTGTAGTCTAGGTGCAGGAGCCCTAGGCAGGCAAGCAGCCTACAGCAACGGGCTAAAAGCAGGGTTTAGGTTGTCTCGAGCTCTCAACGCCGACACGCAGCTTTCCTCGTGCGGCGCTAGCTCCTCCCACCGGAACCGGAAAAATGAGTCAGGAGCAAGCCTCTTTTGTTTTGTTTATGTTTATTTTGCCTGTTTTTGCCAGACCTGATAATAAACAGACTGTATTTTATAAAGCTACAACCTTGTGTGGTGTTTCCAGCTTTGAGGACTGTGTGTTTCCAAGATCCCAGGTCACACTATGTATAACATTGCTATAAATGTTCTTGCAAACTCTGCTGTCTGAAGATACTTGTAACATTTCCCAGCCTGATATCACTGTCCCTTTAAGACTGCTTTCCCTGCTACTGACAATCATGCTGGTTTGGGCAGTATTTGCATTCAACTTACCTGCCTAATTAATCATTCATGCACCTGATTCCCTCAGCCTCTTTTTAAACCATCTCAGACCTAATGTGCATTGCATTAGCTTTAAAATTTTGTTCCAGAACAACAGAGATCTGTGACTGTTCCTGCATGGATTTTACCAGCATATTCAAGCTACAGCCTTTCCTTTTAGCTATGCTTAAAATAATCTAATCGCAAGTATCTATATAATACCATTTTGTTTCCTAGACACTGCTACTTAAACTCTGAACTTTATTGTAAATTACAAGTCTGCATTTGGTTATAATCACTCTCTAATTACTACAACAGCATCTTACTCAGAACTTTATAACTATTCTCTGCTACAAGTTGTCATAGCTGAAATATCCTCCTCCAAATATGTTAATATATTCAGAACTCTGCATCTATGTGTTCAGTTAAAAGATTTCATGTGATTCTCCAATATATGCACAAACAGTATTTAATGCCTTAAACTTGCAACTTGTCTATCACCTGTGCTGCTCTGCTTATTACTGGCATACAGCTCAATATAATATTATGTACTGTGAACCTGCAACAAACCTTAGTTTGCATCTATGAGTCAATATTCTACCAGTTTACTCTGAAGCCTGAACATCCTACATTGCTATATTTTCCTCTCATGAATCCTGCAGCTACTCCTATTAACTAACTATAAGTCACAGTGAAGCCAGAATATATTGTATACATATGTTGCATTCTCCATGAATTCTACAATAACTTCTTGCAACTATGAATCAAAGAATATCATCGATCCATGTCCAGGATACTCTTCCCCCGGGTCAGGGGTCGGTGTCTCCAAATCCGTACCACTGCCCGAGGGTCTGTGTCCTTAGTGCATGTACACCGGAACATGACAATACGTGCACACTCCTGAGTTCACTTAGGATTACTCTTTAACAAAGAATACTAAGAGAACTAAGCACTAATTATAATATAAGTAAATTGGAAAGTTGTTTGAAATGTCATGCTCTATCCAATCCATTTAAGTTTAATTTTGCCTTCTCTGTCCCTTTAACAGTACATAAAACAATATCAAATTAACCCCCGACCTACACCAACCCAGATTATTAATCACCAGCAAGATTTTTTATACACAGACATTTTATGTAACTTAAATCATACTTAAAGGGATAGAAAATTACACTTTCATGATTCAGATAGAATGTGTCATTTTAATTTCACTTATGTTATCAAGTGTATGTACTACTGAGAGCTGAGTGGTGGTTACACACATTTGCCTCTTGTCATTGGCTCACCAGATATGCTCAGCTAGCTCGCAGTATTACATTGCTGCTCTATAGCTAACTTTGCCGGAGTTAAATACATAGTTATAAACAATGAGTGGTACCATAATAAACTGATCTAACATATTAAAATAATTTTGTTCCTTTATATCCCTTTAATTAACAGCAGAGACAATAACAATTATTTCTAGATAATCAATATCTTGGTAAATTTGTCACAATGTTATCTTCATTAAACAAGGATTCACACCAAGATAGCACAAAGCTAGATCTGACTAAAGGGACAGTAAACAGCTTGAGACTGTAATATAAACTGACTAATTATTCATAGGAAAACAACTTTACTGTATACTTTCATTGTCTAATAGTATTGTTATATCAGCTGTGTGCTGGGATATTATCTTTGTGTCACAAGTTTACAGTGACTAATAATGCAATAAACACATATAAATAACTTCACTGACTTACTATTTAATGTCTAATAGTATTGTTATATCAGCTGTGTGCCGGGATATTATCTGTGTGTCACAGACGTACAGTGACTAATAATGCAATAAACACATTGAAATAACTTCAGTTACTCACTATTTAATGTCTAATAGTATTGTTATATCAGCTGTGTGCTGGGATATTATCTGTGTGTCACAAACGTACAGTGATTAATAATGCAATAAACACATAGAAATAAATTCACTCACTATTTAATGTCTAATAGTATTGTTATATCAGCTGTGTGCCGGGATATTATCTGTGTGTCACAGACGTACAGTGACTAATAATGCAATAAACACATAGAAATA
Source organism: Bombina bombina (assembly GCF_027579735.1). Lineage (NCBI taxonomy): Eukaryota > Metazoa > Chordata > Amphibia > Anura > Bombinatoridae > Bombina > Bombina bombina. Next base: position 43,684,913 of record NC_069503.1, read on the forward strand.
ACTTCACTCACTCACTCACTCACTATTCATTGTCTAATAGCATTGTTATATCAGCTGTGTGCCAGGATATTATCTGTGTCACAAACGTACAGTGACTAATAATGCAATAAACACATAGAAATAACTTCACTCACTCACTATTCATTGTCTAATAGTATTGTTATATCAGCTGTGTTCTGGGATATTATCTGTGTGTCACAAACGTACAGTGACTAATAATGCAATAAACACATAGAAATAACTTCACTCACTATTTAATGTCTAATAGTATTGTTATATCAGCTGTGTGCTGGGATATTATCTGTGTGTCACAGACGTACAGTGACTAATAATGCAATAAACACATAGAAATAACTTCAGTTTCTCACTATTTAATGTCTAATAGTATTGTTATATCAGCTGTGTGCCGGGATATTATCTGTGTGTCACAGACATACAGTGACTAATAATGCAATAAACACATAGAAATAACTTCACTGACTCACTATTTAATGTCTAATAGTATTGTTATATCAGCTGTGTGCCAGGATATTATCTGTGTGTCACAGACGTACAGTGACTAATAATGCAATAAACACATAGAAATAACTTCACTCACTCACTATTTAATGTCTAATAGTATTGTTATATCTGCTGTGTGCGGGGATATTATCTATGTGTCACAGACGTACAGTGACTAGTAATGCAATAAACACATAGAAATAACTTCACTCATTTACTATTTAATGTCTAATAGTATTGTTATATCAGCTGTGTGCCGGGATATTATCTGTGTGTCACAGACGTACAGTGACTAATAATGCAATTAACACATAGAGGTAACTTCACTCACTTCCTATTCCCTTTTGTCTCCGGTTGAATTATAGATCCGTATGCAGAAAGAGCGTCCCACTCGCTTGTGCTACTAGTCACTTCCGGTCATGGTGAGTTTCCTGTGTAGCTTTAGGTTACCTCCAGCAGCTGCACGCCAACACTTCAGTGGTACAAAGGGTCCCCACTGTTACAGCGATTCCTCTATTCACTACATATAAACTGTAATAAATAAACAGCAGGGAACAGTCCTATGGATTAAAGGACCCATCAATACAGTAGATTTGCATAATCAACAAATCCATAAGAAGACAATGCAATATCACTTAGTATGAACTTCAAATGAGTAGTAGATTTTTGTTAAATAAATCGCAAACATTAAAGATACCAAGAGAATAAAGAAAATTTGATAATAGGAGTAAATTAGAAAGTTGCCTAAAATTCATGCTCTATCTGAATCATGAAAGAAAAAAATTGGGTTCAGTGTCCCTTTAATGGCGTGGAGATTGAACTCCTAGTTCTAAGTCACAGAGGTTTTTCTGACTCTGATTAATAATGATTTAACAAGAAAACCTGTATCCAGGAAAATTTATTATAAGTTTTGAAAAACATATTTTCTGGTGTCCCAATCATATTTTTTTTCTTGCCATTCATTTAGATTTCCTAGAATTCTTCAGTTTCTTCAAGATGGCTTAGATAAAAATGTATCTGCCAGTACCTTGAAAAGACAAATATCTGCCCCTTCTGTAATGTTTCACAGAAAGATTGCTCATCTTCCAGATATTCACTGTTTTGTTCAGGCTTTGTCCAGAATAAAGCCTGTTATTAAGTCTATTTCTCCTCCATGTAGTCTCAATCTAGTTTTGCAGACTTTACAGGCTCCTCCTTTAGAGCCTATGCATTCTTTAGATATTAAACTACTTTCTTGGAAAGTGTTGTTTCTTTTGGCTATCTCTTCTGCTAGAAGAGTTTCTGAATTATCTGCCCTCTCTTGTGAGTCTGCTTATCTTATTTTTCATCAAGGTAAATCAGTTTTGCGGACTACTTTAAAATGTTTGTCAAAGGTTGTTAATTATAACAACATTAATAGGGGAATTGTTGTTCCTTCTTTATGTCCTAATCCTAAGAATGATGCTGAAAATACTTTACATTCTTTGGCGTGCGGTGAGGTCAGAGGCTGGTGAGGCACTTGGCTATGATACGCCCAAGAAGCACATATATGAACCCGACAGAGGCAGCTTAAATGTACGATTAAATTAGTAGGTTCAAAGTCCAATTTACTGCTATTATTAAATTTGCTTCATTCTTTTGTTATCCTTTGTTGAAGGATATGCAGCAATGCACTACTGGGTGCTAATTGAACACATTAAGTAAGCCAATGACAATAGCCATATATGTGCAGCCACTAATCAGCAGCTAGCTCTAAGTAGTATATTGCTTCTCCTGCACCTACATAGGTATGCTTTTTAAAGGAAACCAAAAGCAAATTAGATCACAGAAGTTAAATGTAAAGTTGTTTAATATTGTATGTTCTATCTAAAACATGAAAGGGAAATTGTGTTTAATGCTCCTTTAACATTGTAAAACAAATTAACATCCTTGTTACTGCAGCGCCAAACTCCACCCACCAATTGCCTTATTTGTAGAAGCCAATCTGGGCTTTATTCCTCAGACAACAAGGTCACTGTCATAATGTTAGTATACATTGTTTTGTAGCTGTTATCCATGAAACATACATAAATGTAGCAGGTTTAGCCTTGAGAAGTCAGCAAGGTGCATTCCATGTTCTTATAATTAGAAATTGCTTAACTTTCAGTGCTAAATTACACAAGAAAGGGGCAAAATAAATAATGAAAATATATTGTAAAGATGTTTAATTATTCATAACAAGGAAGGAATGCTTTTGTGTAGCACTATCTGAAGAATATCACACATGAGGTAAGGGGCAGAGCACCAGCTTTATTGCTCAGTATCACACTAACTGCAGAGCATCACACAACTAAACTTCAGAGCCCTGCACCAGCTTTATTACTCAGTATTATATCACACTGACTGCAGAGCATCACACAACTAAACTGCAGAGCCCTGCACCAGCTTTATTACTCAGTATTATATCACACTGACTGCAGAACATCACACAACTAAACTGCTGAGCGCTGCACCAGCTTTATTACTCAGTATTATATCACACTGACTGCAGAGCATTACACAACTAAACTGCAGAGCCCTGCACCAGCTTTATTACTCGGTATCATATCACACTGACTGCAGAGCTCTGCACCAGCTTTATTACTCAGTATTATCTCACACTGACTGCAGAGCATCACACAACTAAAGTGCAGAGCAAAGTACTTCACTATACATTAAAACACACATACTCTATTTGTAAGCACAACCATACACATGTAGGCACACACATACACACTCACACACATACAGAAATACACACATAAACACACATACTCTATTTGTAAATATAATCATACACATGTAGTCACACACACACACACATGAAAACACTGCACACACATACCTCACACACACAAAAACAGAATTTATGCTTACCTGATAAATTTCTTTCTCCTACATTGGTGTGTCCGGTCCACGGCTTCATCCTTACTTGTGGGATATTCTCTTCCCCTACAGGAAATGGCAAAGAGAGCACACAACAAGAGCTGTCCATATAACCCCCCCCCCTCTGGCTCCGCCCCCCAGTCATTCAACCGACGGTTAGGAGAAAAATGAGAAACTATAGGGTGCCGTGGTGACTGTAGTGTATAAAATAAAATTTTTTAAACCTGACTAAAAGCCAGGGCGGGCCGTGGACCGGACACACCGTAGGAGAAAGAAATTTATCAGGTAAGCATAAATTCTGTTTTCTCCTACATTGGTGTGTCCGGTCCACGGCTTCATCCTTACTTGTGGGAACCAATACCAAAGCTTTAGGACACGGATGAAGGGAGGGAACAAGACAGGTAACCTAAACGGAAGGCACCACGGCTTGCAAAACCTTTCTCCCAAAAACAGCCTCCGAAGAAGCATAAGTATCGAATTTGTAAAATTTGGCAAAAGTATGCAGAGAAGACCAAGTCGCTGCCTTACAGATCTGATCAACAGAAGCCTCGTTCTTGAAAGCCTATATGGAAGCCACAGCTCTAGTAGAGTGAGCTGTAATTCGTTCAGGAGGCTGCCGTCCGGCAGTCTCATAAGCCAATCGGATGATGCTTTTCAGCCAAAAAGAAAGAGAGGTAGCAGTAGCTTTCTGCCCTCTCCTCTTACCAGAATAAACGACAAACAAGGATGATGTCTGTCTGAAATCCTTTGTTGCTTCTAAATAGAATTTTAAAGCACGGACCACATCTAGGTTGTGTAACAAATGTTCCTTCTTTGAAACTGGATTCGGACACAGAGAAGGAACAACTATTTCCTGGTTAATATTCCTGTTGGAAACCACTTTTGGAAGAAAACCAGGCTTGGTACGTAAAACTACCTTATCTGTATGGAACACCCGATAGGGAGAAGTACACTGCAAAGCAGATAATTCAGAAACTCTTCTAGCAGAAGAAATAGCAACCAAAAACAGAACTTTCCAAGATAGTAACTTAATATCTTTGGAATGCATGGGTTCAAACGGAACCCCCTGAAGAACTGAAAGAACTAAATTTAGACTCCAAGGAGGAGTCATGGGTCTGTAGACAGGCTTGATTCTAACTAACGCCTGTACAAACACCTGTACATCTGGCACGGCTGCCAGACGTTTGTGTAACAAAACAGACAGAGCAGATATCTGTCCCTTTAAAGAACTAGCTGACAAACCTTTATCCAAACCCTCTTGGAGAAAGGAAAGTATCCTAGGAATTTTAATTTTACACCAAGAGAATCCCTTGGATTCACACCAACGGATATATTTTTGCCATATCTTATGGTACATTTTCCTAGTTACAGGTTTTCTGGCTTGAACCAGAGTATCTATAACTGAATCTGAAAACCCACGCTTAGATAGAATCAAGCGTTCAATTTCCAAGCAGTCAGTTGCAGAGAGATTTGGATGTTCGAATGGACCTTGTACTAGAAGATCCTGTCTCAAAGGTAGCTTCCATGGTGGAGCCGATGACATATTCACCAGGTCTGCATACCAAGTCCTGCGTGGCCATGCAGGAGCTATTAGAATCACCGAGGCCTTCTCCTGTTTGATCCTGGCTACAAGCCTGGGAAGGAGAGGGAACGGTGGAAACACATAAGCTGGATTGAACGACCAAGGCGCCACCAATGCATCCACTAGTGTCGCCTTGGGATCCCTGGATCTGGACCCGTATCGAGGAACCTTGGAGTTCTGACGAGATGCCATCAGATCCATATCTGGAGTGCCCCATAGTTGAGTTAACTGGGCAAAGACCTCCGGGTGGAGTTCCCACTCCCCCGGATGGAAAGTCTAACGACTTAAATAATCCGCCTCCCAGTTGTCTACTCCTGGGATGTGAATTGCAGATAGGTGGCAGGAGTGATCCTCCGCCCATTTGATGATCTTGGATACCTCTCTCATCGCCAAGGAACTCTTTGTTCCCCCCTGTTGATTGATGTACGCTACATTCATGTTGTCCGACTGAAATCTTATGAATCTGGCCTTCGCTAGGTGAGGCCAGGCCAGGAGCGCATTGAATATCGCTCTCAGTTCCAAAATGTTTATCGGGAGGAGAGACTCTTCTCGAGACCAAAGACCCTGAGCTGTCAGGGAGTCCCAGACCGCGCCCCAGCCTAAGAGACTGGCGTCAGTCGTGATGATGACCCACTCTGGTCTGCGGAAACTCATTCCCTGAGACAGGTGATCCTGAGTCAACCACCAGCGGAGTGAGTCTCTGGTTACCTGGTCTACTTGAATCTGGGGAGACAAATCTGCATAATCCCCATTCCACTGTTTGAGCATGCACAGTTGTAATGGTCTTAGATGAATTCGAGCAAAAGGAACCACGTCCATTGCTGCAACCATTAAGCCTATTACCTCCATGCACTGAGCTATGGAAGGCTGAGGAATAGATTGAAGAACTTGACAAGCGTTTAGAAGCTTTAATTTTCTGACCTCTGTCAGGAAAATCTTAATTTCTACAGAATCTATTATTGTTCCCAGAAAGGGAATCCTTGTGGATGGGGACAGGGAACTCTTTTCTACGTTCACCTTCCACCCGTGAGACCTGAGAAAGGCTAAAACAATGTCTGTATGAGCCCTTGCTTTGGAAAGGGACGACGCTTGGATTAGAATATCGTCTAGGTAAGGAGCTACAGCAATGCCCCTCTTTCTTAGAACCGCTAGAAGGGACCCTAGCACCTTTGTGAAAATTCTGGGAGCAGTGGCTAAACCGAATGGAAGAGCCACGAACTGGTAATGTTTATCCAGAAAGGCGAACCTCAGGAACTGATGATGATCTTTGTGGATAGGAATATGCAGGTACGCATCCTTTAAGTCCACGGTAGTCATATATTGACTCTCCTGGATTGTTGGTAAAATTGTCCGAATGGTTTCCATTTTGAATGATGGAACTCTGAGGAATTTGTTTAGAATTTTTAGATCCAGAATTGGCCTGAAAGTTCCCTCTTTTTTGGGAACTACAAACAGGTTTGAGTAAAAACCCAGACCTTGTTCCGCTGTTGGAACTGGGTGTATCACTCCCATCTTTAATAGGTCTCCTACGCAATGTAAGAATGCCTGTCTCTTTATCTGGTCTCAAGATAAGCGAGACATGTGGAACCTTCCCCTTGGAGGAAGTTCCTTGAACTCTAGGAGATACCCCTGAGAGACTATTTCTAGTGCCCAGGGATCCGGAACATCTCTTGCCCAAGCCTGAGCAAAGAGAGAAAGTCTGCCCCCTACTAGATCCGGTCCCGAATCAGGGGCTACCCCTTCATGCTGTCTTGGTAGCAGTAGCAGGCTTCTTGGCCTGTTTACCCTTGTTCCAGCCTTGCAATGGTTTCCATGCTGGTTTAGGCTGGGAAGCGTTACCCTCTTGTCTAGAGGCTGCAGAGTTAGGAGTCGGTCCGTTCCTGAAATTGCGAAAGGAACGAAAATTAGATTTGTTCTTAGCCTTGAAAGGCCTATCCTGTGGGAGGGCATGGCCCTTTCCCCCAGTGATGTCTGAAATAATCTCTTTCAATTCCGGCCCGAAAAGGGTCTTACCCTTGAAAGGAATATTAAGCAATTTTTGTTTTGGACGACACATCCGCCGACCAAGATTTTAGCCAAAGCGCTCTTCGCGCCACTATTGCAAAACCTGAATTTTTCGCCGCTAACTTAGCCAATTGAAAAGCGGCATCCAAAATAAAGGAATTAGCCAACTTTAGTGCGTGAATTCTGTCCATGACTTCATCATATGGAGTCTCCTTTTGGAGCAAATTTTCTAGTTCCTCGAATCAAAAAGACGCTGCCGTGGTGACAGGAATAATGCACGAAATTGGTTGAAGAAGAAAACCTTGCTGAACAAATATCTTTTTAAGCAGCCCTTCAATTTTTTTTATCCATAGGATCTTTGAAAGCGCAACTGTCCTCAATAGGAATAGTTGTGCGCTTGGCTAACGTTGAAACTGCCCCCTCAACCTTAGGGACCGTTTGCCATGCGTCCCTTCTGGGGTCGACAATGGGGAACATTTTCTTAAATATAGGAGGTGGAACAAAAGGTATACCTGGCTTCTCCCACTCCTTAGTCACTATGTCCACCACCCTCTTGGGTATCGGAAAGGCATCAGCGTGCACAGGGATCTCTAAGAATTTGTTCCTTTTGCACAACTTCTCTGGAATCACCAAAGAGTCACAATCATCGAGAGTAGTTAGCACCTCCTTAAGCAGGGCGCGGAGATGTTCTAACTTAAATTTAAATGCCACGATATCAGGTTCTGCCTGCTGAGAAACTTTTCCTGAATCAGAAATTTCTACCTCAGACAGACCCTCCCTCACTGCCAATTCAGATTGATGTGAGGGTATAACAGATAAATTATCGTCAGCGCCAACTTGCTCATCCTCTGTGTTTAAAACTGAGCAATCACGCTTTCTGGGAAATGCTGGCAGTTTGGATAAAAGATTTGCTATAGAATTATCCATTACTGTAGTTAATTGCTGCATAGTAACAAGCATTGGCGCGCTAGATGTACTAGGTATCACCTGCGCGGGCAAAACTGGTGTTGACACAGAAGGAGAGGATGAAGAGCTATCCCCACTACCTTCATTTGAAGAATCATCTTGGGCAACCTTATTAAATGTGACAGTACTGTCCTTACTTTGTTTGGACGCCATGGCACAATTTGTACATACATTTAAAGGGGGAACCACCTTGGCTTCCATACACACAGAACATATGCTATCTGAAGGTATAGACATGTTGCTATTAATGCAATAAAAACGTTTTTAAACAAAACCGTTACTGTCTCTTTAAATAATAAAAAGAGCACACTTTATTTCTGAATGTTTGAAAAACTATGAAGGAAATATCCGATCTTTACAAAATTTACACCCCAGTGTCTTCTAGCATTACTATGTCTTGTTAGAAAATAGACTGGTCATACCTGGAGCAGAAAAGTCTGCAAACTGTTCCCCCCAACTGAAGTTCTCTGGTTTCAACAGTCCTGCGTGGGAACAGCAATGGATTTTAGTTACTGGTGCTAAAATCATACTCCTCTTTTAACAGAACTCTTCATCACTTTCTGTTGTAGAGTAAATAGTACAAACCGGCACTATTTTAAAATAACAAACTCTTGATAGAAGAAATAAAAACTACAACTAACACCACATACTCTTTACCATCCCCGTGGAGATGCTACTTGTTCAGAGCGGCAAAGAGAATGACTGGGGGGCGGAGACAGAGGGGGGCTATATGGACAGCTCTTGCTGTGTGCTCTCTTTGCCATTTCCTGTAGGGGAAGAGAATATCCCACAAGTAAGGATGAAGCCGTGGACCGAACACACCAATGTAGGAGAAAAACACTACACACACACACAAACACTGCACACACACAAAAATGCTGCACACAAGCACAAAAACACTGCACACACACACAAACACTGCACACACAAAAAAACACTGCGCACACACAAAAACACTGCGCACACACACCTAACACACAAAAACACTACACACACACAAAAACACTACACACACACAAAAACACTGCACACACACAAAAACACTACACACACACACAAAAACACTACACACACACACACAAAAACACTGCACACACACCTCACACTGAACACACACACAAATATGATTTTCATAATTTCCCAAAAAAAAGAATGTAGTCTTGGGCTACACTATGCCTCTGACACACAGCACCAATTGTACTAAAGCTCTGTGCATTAACATACTTTAGTGCAGTTGAATCAGCAATTGCTTGAGCATAACACAGTACTAAAAGACAGTAATAAGTGTAATGCATGTGGCAATGGACCACACTCAGATCTAATAATACACGGTTTGTGACACTGATTAGCTATTTGTAGTCTTAGTGGGAAAGTAAGGGAACGTAGGGAAGGTATTTTTTTAGCAATAAATACTCATTAAAACTGTGCTAGAATATATAGAGAGAATGCAGCATATCATGTTGCATGAATCAAATGAAATTAAATGTTAAACTATGGATAACATTAAATAAGGGGTTCACAATAGTTTCCATGTTGACATTTTGAGAAAACCTGTTTAGCCTTCCCAAGCAAGCAATGTCTTCAGAGCAAGGGATTCTGGGTAGATTCATTCAAAGGAGTGCACAACAGTTCATCCCATTAGCATTGTAATATACCCATATGTATATGAAGTGTTGTTAAAAACACAATAAACAAAACAGCTTCTAAGAATGAACAAAGAGGAAAGAGCAAAACCTTGCTAAGAGAAATACACCACCATTTCCCTGCCTGATCCTGGTAGCACCCCTGCTCGACCCCCCTCCAAAGTTAGCCTGACATATTAACGGCTAGATTATAAGTTTTGCATTATGAGCGGCTCGGTACTAACTTGCAAGTTATTTCCACCGATCGCCTCCCTATATCGCTGCTATTACAGGTTTGCAAAAACCCGGCCTTAGCAGGCAATATAGCACCGTTGAGCTCCTTACCACACACAAATACCAGCACTGCTTTGAGCTGCTTTGACGTGCTCGTGCATGATTTCCCCATAGACATCAATGGGGAGAGCCGGCTAAAAAAAAGCCTAACACCTGCAATAAAGGAGCGTAGAGATCCGTAACGCAGCCCCATTGATTCCTATGGGGAAAGAAAAGTTATGTTTAAACCTAACACCCTAACATAAACCCTGAGTCTAAACACCCCTAATCTGCCGCCCAGACATCGCCGACACCTACATTACACTTATTAACCCCTAATCTGCCGCCCCCGACATCGCTGCCACCTACCTACTCTTATTGGGAGCGGCAGATTAGGGGTTAATAATTGTAATGTAGGTGTCTTCGACATTGGGAGAGGCAGATTAGGGGTTAATGTTGCCGACACCTACATTGCACTTATTAACCCTTAATCTGCTGCCCCCAATGTCGCCGCCACCACTATACTAAAGTTATTAACCCCTAAACCTCTGGCCTCCCACATCACTAACACTAAATAAATATATTAACGCCTAAACCTAACCCTAAGTCTAACCCTAACACTAACACTCCTAAATTTAATATAATTAAAATAAATCTAAATAAAACCTACTATTATTAACTAAATAATTCCTATTTAAAACTAAATACTTACCTATAAAAAAAACCTAAGCTAGCTACAATATAACTAATAGTTAAATTGTAGCTATCTTAGGTTTTATTTTTTTTTCACAGCTAAATGTGTATTTATTTTAACTAGGTAGACTAGTTAGTAAATAGTTATTAACTATTTACTTACTATCTAGTTAAAATAAATACAAACTTACCTGTAAAATAAAACCTAACCTGTCTTACACTAACACCTAACATTGCACTACAATTAAATAAATTATAATAATTAAATACAATTAACTAAATTACACAAAATAAAAAAGAAATTATCAAATATTTAAACTAATTACATCTAATCTAATAGCCCTATAAAAATAAAAAAGCCCCCCCAAAATAAAAAAAACCCTAGCCTAAACTAAACTGCCAATAGCTCTTAAAAGTTCCTTTTGCGGGACATTGCCCCAAATAAATCAGCTTGTTTACCTGTAAAAAAAAAAAACCAACAACCCCCAACAGTAAAACCCACCACCCATACAACCAAACCCACCAAATAAAATAATATCTAAAAAACCTAAGCTCCCCATTGCCCTGAAAAGGGCATTTGGATGGGCATTGCCCTTAAAAGGGCATTTAGCTCTTTTTCTGTGCCCACACCCTAAGCTAAAAATAAAATAAAAAAATAAAAAATAAAATTCTATCAGCCAATCGGAATTAAAGTTTAAAAAATCCTGTTGGCTGATGCAATCAGCCAATAAGATTGAGCTTGCATTCTATTGGCTGATTGGAACAGCCAATAGGATTTTTTCAACTTTAATTCAGATTGGCTGATAGAATTCTATCAGCCAATCGGAATTCAAGGGACGCCATCTTGGATGACGTCCTTTAAAGGAACCTTCATTCTTCAGTAGCCGTCGAAAGAAGAGGATGCAACGCGCCGGATGTCTTGAAGATGGAGCCGTTCCGCGTTGGAAGGATGAAGATAGAAGATGCCGTCTGGAAGAAGACTTCTGCCCGTCTGGAGGACAACTTCTTGCCGCTTGGATGAAAACTTCTCCCGGCTTCGTTAAGGACTTCTTGCCGCTTGGATGAAGACTTCTCCCGTCTTCGTTGAGGATGAATGTCCGGTCTTCAAAAACTGTAAGTGGATCTTCAGGGGTTTGTGTTTTTTTTTTTTTTTTTTTTAAGGGTTTATTGGGTGGGTTTTATTTTTAGCTTAGGGTTTGGGCACAGAAAAAGAGCTAAATGCCCGTTTAAGGGCAATGCCCATCCAAATGCCCTTTTCAAAGCAATGGGAAGCTTAGGTTTTTTAGATAGGGTTTTTATTTGGGGGGTTTGGTAGTGTGGGTGGTGGGTTTTACTGTTGGGGGGTTGTTTGTATTTTTTTTACAGGTAAAAAAAGCTGATTTCTTTGGGGCAATGCCCCACAATAGGCCCTTTTAACGGCCATTTGCAGTTTAGTGTAGGCTAGGGGTTTATTTATTTGGGGGGGCTTTTTTAATTTTTTATAGGGCTATTAGATTAGGTGTAATTAGTTTAAATATTTTATCATTTTTTTTAATTGTAGTGTAATGTAAGGTGTTTGTGTAAGACAGGTTAGGTTTTATTTTACAGGTAAATTTGTATTTATTTTAACTAGGTAGTTAGAAAATAGTTAATAACTATTTACTAACTAGTCTACCTAGTTAAAATAAATACAAACTTGCCTGTGAAATAAAAATAAAACCTAAGATAGCTAAAATGTAACTATTAGTTATATTGTAGCTAGCTTAGGGTTTATTTTACAGGTAAGTAAGTATTTAGTTTTAAATAGGAATTATTTAGTTAATGATAGTAATTTTAATTATATTAAAGTTAGGTGGTTAGGGTTAGACTTAGGGTTAGGTTTAGGGGTTAATAACTTTAGTATAGTGGCAGCGGTGACATTGGGACGGCAGATTAGGGGTTAATAATATTTAACTAGTACTTGCGATGGGGGAGTGCGGAGGTTTAGGGGTTAATATGTTAATTATAGTGGTGGCGATGTCCGGAGTGGCAGATTAGGGGTTAATAATTTTATTTTAGTGTTGGTGAAGCGGGAGGGGCTCGGTTTAGGGGTTAATAGGTAGTTTATGGGTGTTAGTGTACTTTGTAACACTTTAGTTATGAGTTTTATGCTACAGCTTTGTAGCGTAAAACCCATAACTACTGTTTTTAGATGGCGGAGCAAATCTTGACGGTATAGGCTGTACCGCTCACTTTTTGGCCTCCCAGGCAAAACTCGTAATACCTTTGCTATGGAAGTCTCATTGAAAAATGACTTTTTGAAAGTTGTGGTAGTTACGTTGCGTTACGGCCAAAAAATTGTGCAGTGCAGTTATACCTGCAAAACTCGTAATAGCAGCGGTAGTGAAAAAGCAGCGTTATGAGTCATAATGCAAAACTCGTAATCTAGCCGTAAATTTGTTAGAACAAAATAGCATCTTGGTTTCACTTTTGAATGACAGAGTGCAAATTGGCATGTGTGAGGTTGCAACATTATAAGACCTCAGCATTTCCTCCCATTCCCAATGTGCTTAGTTCTGAGGCTGTGGCAGTTTAAGACTAATATATTAATTTAGTAAGTTGTAAAAACTAACATATTTGATCACCCAATATTATATATATATATATATATATATATATATATATATATATATATATATATATATATATATATATATATATAGATCAAGGTATATTATAATACCAATAATGTGCACAAATAATAGTAAAAAGTCATTCACTAACTTTATCCCTGCTGCATAGATGCGCTGTCACTCTTAAAACAAGATTAAGTTTAAGCCAGGCCAGGGGGTCTCTCAGTTACTAATCTGCCTTACAGGTCCGGTATAGTAGGGCAGCAGCTGAAGATCAAAGTAAGCTCCAGCAAGTCCAAACAAAGTTGATGGCTCCGTCCAGATGGGATGACAGGTCCAACCGTCACAGGTGGCAGCAGTCTCTCTTTCCCTTTTGCCACCAGTACTGCGCTCAGTATCCTGCTCCCTTGTGCCTGCGCAGGGAGCCAATCAACCCCAGTCATGTTCTCCTGGTGCTGTCGATCACCAGGAGGAGAACATGTCCATCTCTGATTGGCTCCCTCGCTAAGAGGCATTACCAGGGATTCCTCCTATTGGACCATTTTTTCTTCACTGATGTACGGTCAGCCTGTGTCAGCTAGTGGGTGGTGCTCTAATGCTTCGCTGTTGGATTTGAAAAATGCACCCATGTTGTGCAATGGAGAAGTAGAAAAGTACATTGCCTCTCCATAGCGTAACATGGGGGGGGGGAAATGGTTAAAAAAAAAATAGTTTGGTCAGCCAGTGGGTGTCGCTGTAATGCTCCTCTGTTGGAATACAAAAATGCACCCATGTTGCACAATGGAGTAGTATGTCCAGTACACTGCATCTCCATAGCGTAACATGGGAGGGGAGTTATTCTTTTATTTTTTACTATTTTTTTAATTTATATTAAATTTAAATAAACTTTGGGCCCATATGGCAGAGGAGGCCCTACCTCCTGTGACTGCACGTCCCTGCTTTGGATGTTGTCAGAGCTTTGAAATATTATGTTGATGCCACTAAAGATTTCAGAAAGACTTCTAGTTTTTTTTATTTTTTCTGGTTCACGAAAGGGTCAGACAGCTTCTGCTATTTCTTTAGCCTCTTGGGTAAAACTTCTGATTCACAAAGCATATTTGGAGGCGGGTCAGTCTCTGCCTCAAAGAATTACAGCTCATTCTACAAGATCAGTTGCCACAGCTTGGGCTTTCACGAATGAAGCTTCAGTTGATCAAATCTGCAAAGCAGCCACTTGGTCTTCTTTGCATACTTTTACCTATGTTTACCATTTTTATGTTTTTGCCTCTTCAGAAGCAGCTTTAGGTAGAAAGGTTTGTCAGGCAGTGGTCACTCTTTTTTTATTGCCTATAAAAAAATTTTTAGTTATTAAAAGACTTTAGTTTTGGATGTTAATTTTTACTGAAAAAAAAGCTGTTTATATTTTATTCCTCCCTTTTTATTTTGGTACTTGTGGACTTCCACATCTTGGGTATTATATCCCATGTGTGACAAATCATGGACTCTCACTACAATGAAAGAAAATAATGTATCAGGTAAGTTCTTACATAAATTATGTTTTTTCTATATAAGTATGAGGAGGTTATTCCTCTTTTTCTCTCCTCCTTTCTTGCACAAAACAATGAAAAAAAGAAAAGAAAAGCAAAGAGGAACATTCCTTTAAAAATAAAAAATATAAATCAACTATGAATAAATACAAAACATTTTCACAAATGCATAAATGTCATTAAATTCTGTGGCATATGTTTTAACAAAAGTGTATATCCTATAGAACCTAATATATGAGAGCCTTAGGTGTATATCCTATAGAACCTAATATATGAGAGTCTTAGGTGTATATCCTATAGAACCTAATATATGAGAGCCTTAGGTGTATATCCTATAGAACCTAATATAAGAGAGCCTTAGGTGTATATCCTATAGAACCTAATATAAGAGAGCCTTAGGTGTATATCCTATAGAACCTAATATATGAGAGCCTTAGGTGTATATCCTATAGAACCTAATATAAGAGAGCCTTAGGTGTATATCCTATAGAACCTAATATATGAGAGCCTTAGGTGTATATCCTATAGAACCTAATATATGAGAGCCTTAGGTGTATATCCTATAGAACCTAATATATGAGAGCCTTAGGTGTATATCCTATAGAACCTAATATATGAGAGCCTTAGGTGTATATCCTATAGAACCTAATATATGAGAGCCTTAGGTGTATATCCTATAGAACCTAATATATGAGTGCCTTAGGTGTATATCCTATAGAACCTAATATATGAGTGCCTTAGGCGTATATCCTATAGAACCTAATATATGAGAGCCTTAGGTGTATATCCTATAGAACTTAGTATATGAGAGCCTTAGGTGTATATCCTATAGAACCTAATATAAGAGAGCCTTAGGTGTATATCCTATAGAACCTAATATAAGAGAGCCTTAGGTGTATATCCTATAGAACCTAATATAAGAGAGCCTTAGGTGTATATCCTATAGAACCTAATATATGAGAGCCTTAGGTGTATATCCTATAGAACCTAATATATGAGAGCCTTAGGTGTATATCCTATAGAACCTAATATATGAGAGCCTTAGGTGTATATCCTATAGAACCTAATATATGAGAGCCTTAGGTGTATATCCTATAGAACCTAATATATGAGAGCCTTAGGTGTATATCCTATAGAACCTAATATATGAGAGCCTTAGGTGTATATCCTATAGAACCTAATATATGAGAGCCTTAGGTGTATATCCTATAGAACCTAATATATGAGAGCCTTAGGCGTATATCCTATAGAACCTAATATATGAGTGCCTTAGGCGTATATCCTATAGAACCTAATATATGAGAGCCTTAGGCGTATATCCTATAGAACCTAATATATGAGAGCCTTAGGCGTATATCCTATAGAACCTAATATATGAGTGCCTTAGGTGTATATCCTATAGAACCTAATATATGAGAGCCTTAGGTGAATATCCTATAGAACCTAATATATGAGTGCCTTAGGTGTATATCCTATAGAACCTAATATATGAGAGCCTTAGGTGTATATCCTAGAGAACCTAATATATGAGAGCCTTAGGTGTATATCCTATAGAACCTAATATATGAGTGCCTTGGGTGTATATCCTATAGAACCTAATATATGAGAGCCTAAGGTGTATATCCTATAGAACCTAATATGAGTGCCTTAGGTGTATATCCTATAGAACCTAATATATGAGAGCCTTAGGTGTATATCCTATAGAACCTAATATATGAGAGCCTTAGGTGTATATCCTATAGAACCTAATATATGAGTGCCTTAGGTGTATATCCTATAGAACCTAATATATGAGAGCCTTAGGTGTATATCCTATAGAACCTAATATATGAGTGCCTTAGGTGTATATCCTATAGAACCTAATATATGAGAGCCTTAGGTGTATATCCTATAGAACCTAATATATGAGTGCCTTAGGTGTATAAAATTATTTTTGAAATACAAACTCCAACCTTCAATTTCAAGGATGACAAGAAAAAATAAAATAATTTCCCTCTCCCTACTTTTCTCGATTAACCATCTTGCGATTGTAGGTATCGCTCACCCCTACCTGTAAACACTTTGTTACTAATTCCTCCTATAGTGTTTTTTAGAAACTCTGAACCCCAGAAGGGAGAAATAAGCTGAATTTGTAACTCTTGTATAGGAGATAATCAACTCTCTCCATTTATTGAAAAAACATAATACGCTTATTTTTTATTTATTTTTATTATTTTTTAAAAATATATATTTATTTAAGTCCAACAATGTATAAAATTATACAGCATGATTTTTAAGCAGCCACGCAGGGAGAGAAACCAAAAAGAAAAAAAAAACAGAAAAAAGTGGTTTACAGAAAATAAAATTAATTATACTTCCTACATTGAAGGATCAACATTTAGTAACTTATTATCACATGATTGTTCTCACATGATCTCCTTTCTTGAGACTACTAAAAATACCAAAGAAAATATACAATGTGGCGTTTTTTTATTTTAACCTGTTAATAAAAACCAAGATAACACTCAAAAAAGAAGAAAGACAAAACAAAAAAAAAAACAAAAAGAGAAAATGATCTCCCCCTCCCTTTCTTCCCCATGGTTCGGTCACCATCCTGCCCCTCTGAATTCTCTCCTATTAGCCAAATGCCCAAGTTGATGGAAAAAAATTCTCTAAGAGCTAGGGACTGAAAGGAATCAGAGTTGGGAGTGTAAGCATATATTGAGTTGTTATTGGAAAAGAGAGGCTAATTGTAAGCCATTTTGAGAAAACAAAATCTGCAATCTGCCTCTCTTTAAATGTTGTAAAGTTAAACTGTTCAAAAATAATCTGAGTATGTATTATCTTAATTAACATAGAAAGAGTAGGGGCTTTTCTAATCTTCCAATTCTTTAAAATTAAGTTGTGTCCTATCATAATAATAGTGTTAATTAGGTTACATTCTTGTCTGTCTGTTGCTGTATATCAAAAAATTATATCTTGTGGATTGAGATTCTTATATCCTGGCACACAGCTGATATAACAATGCTATTAGACATTAAATAGTGAGTCAGTGACGTTATTTCTATGTGTTTATTGCATTATTAGTCACTGTATGTTTGTGACACACAGATAAAATCCCGGCACACAGCTGATATAACAATACTATTAGACATTAAATAGTGAGTGAGTGAAGTTATTTCTATGTGTTTATTGCATTATTAGTCACTGTACGTCTGTGACACACAGTTAATATCCCGGCACACAGCTGATATAACAATACTATTAGACATTAAATAGTGAGTGAGTGAAGTTATTTCTATGTGTTTATTGCATTATTAGTCACTGTACGTCTGTGACACACAGTTAATATCCCGGCACACAGCTGATATAACAATACTATTAGACATTAAATAGTGAGTGAGTGAAGTTACCTCTATGTGTTTATTGCATTATTAGTCACTGTACGTTTGTGACACACAGATAATATTCCGGCACACAGCGGATGTAACAATACTATTAGACATTAAATAGTGAGTGAGTGAAGTTACCTCCATGTGTTTATTGCATTATTAGTCACTGTACGTCTGTGACACACAGATAATATCCCAGCACACAGCTGATATAACAATACTATTAGACATTAAATAGTGAGTCAGTAAAGTTATTTCTATGTGTTTATTGCATTATTAGTCACTGTACGTCTGTGACACACAGATAATATCCCGGCACACAGCTGATATAACAATACTATTAGACATTAAATAGTGAGTGAGTGAAGTTATTTCTATGTGTTTATTGCATTATTAGTCACTGTATGTTTGTGACACACAGATAATATCCCGGAACACAGCTGATATAACAATACTATTAGACATTAAATAGTGAGTCAGTGACGTTATTTCTATGTGTTTATTGCATTATTAGTCACTGTACGTTTGTGACACACAGATAATATCCTGGCACACAGCTGATATAACAATACTATTTGACATTAAATAGTGAGTGAAGTTATTTCTATGTGTTTATTGTATTATTAGTCACTGTACGTCTGTGACACACAGATAATATCCCGGCACACAGCTGATATAACATTACTATTAGACATTAAATAGTGAGTGAAGTTATTTCTATGTGTTTATTGTATTATTAGTCACTGTACGTCTGTGACACACAGATAATATCCCGGCACACAGTTGATATAACAATAATATTAGACATTAAATAGTGAGTCAGTGACGTTAACTCTATGTGTTTATTGCATTATTAGTCACTGTACGTTTGTGACACACAGATAATATCCCGGCACACAGCTGATATAACAATACTATTAGACATTAGACATTAAACAGTGAGTCAGTGAAGTTACCTCTATGTGTTTCTTGCATTATTAGTCACTGTACGTCTGTGACACACAGATAATATCCCGGCGCTGATATAACAATAATATTAGACATTAAATATTGAGTCAGTGATGTTACCTCTATGTGTTTATTGCATTATTAGTCACTGTACGTTTGTGACACATAGATAATATCCCGGTACACAGCTGATATAACAATACTATTAGACATTAAATAGTGAATGATTGACGTTATCTCTATGTGTTTATTGCATTATTAGTCACTGTACATCTGTGACACACAGATAATATCCCGGCACACAGCTGATATAACAATACTATTAGACATTAAATAGTGAGTGAGTGAAGTTATTTCTATGTGTTTATTGCATTATTAGTCACTGTACGTTTGTGACACACAGATAATATCCCAACACACAGCTGATATAACAATACTATTAGACATTAAATAGTGAGTAAGTGAAGTTATTTCTATGTGTTTATTGCATTATTAGTCACTGTACGTTTGTGACACACAGATAATATCCGGCACACAGCTGATATAACAATACTATTAGACATTAAATAGTGAGTCAGTGAAGTTATTTCTATGTGTTTATTGCACTATTAGTCACTGTACGTCTGTGACACACAGAATATGTTTTACCTCTTTGATTAGCCTGTATCTAAGCCTCTGCAGATTGCCCCCTTATCTGAGTGCTTTTGACAGACATACAGTTTAGCCAATCAGTGCAGACTCCCAAATAACTTCACGGGAGTGAACACAATGTTATCTATATGATACACATGAACTGGTACTGTCTAACAGTGAAAGCAAATTTATAGATAAAAGTCAATTGTAAAGTTGTTTAAAATCGCATGCCCTATCTGAGTCATTAAAGTTTAATTTTGACTGTCCCTTTAATGAAGATAACATTGTGACAAATCTAACTATATTTATTACCTAGAATATAATTTGTATTAATTATTTCTGTTATTAATTAAAGGGCTATAAAAATATATTAGATCAGTTTATTATTGTACCACTGATTGTATATAACTATGATTTAACTTCTGCAAAGAGATTAAACACATAGTTGAAGTCAGCTTTACAGCATCAATGTTCTACTGGGAGCTAGCTGAGCATATCTGGTGAGCCAATGGCAAGAGTCATGTGTGTAGCCACCAATCAGCAGTCAGCTCCCAGTAGTAACTTTCTGCTGCTGGGAATATGTACATATTCTTTTTTAGCAAATGATACCAAGAGAACAAAGTAAATTTGATAACAGAAGTTAAGTTTAAAGTGTCTTAAAATGACACATTCTATGTAATTCCTCGGGTATATAGCATGCACAATGCTAAGCATCTATTGCTATAAGAAAAGGTTTATCCACATGATGTGCACATTAAATATATCTCCCAGATGTCAATCATTTGAGACTGATGTTCTTGTTTATATAATTCTCTAACACTCTATTCATATAAAGACTCCTTTATTCTGTAAATGTAATTATTTCATCCCCTATGTAAAACAAACGTACAAATCCTAACACTGGCATATTAATAAACAACACTGGGGGTGCTTTGGTGGTGAATGGTTATGTAAACTGGTCAGTATGAGGACAGATCTGTATATTCCTGTGTGGTGTTTGGATTCTATCACATTGATATGAGAGAAACTGAGGTGCACATATATAGAGGAACAAAGGACAACAGGAGAGCACTTCCAATCTGGGGGTTTTATAACTGGGATTAGAAAGTATTATTTACAATAGGATCCTTTTTTATGTTTCTATTTAGAGAGTTTGTCCTCTTTAGGATAATTGTAAAAAGGTTTGTACACTGTGTATATAAAGTATATAAAAACCTTTTTTTTCCACTTTCTAAACATGTGAAAGGTTTCTTCCCTTGTGACTCCTTTCATGTTCTCTCAGATTACGCTTTTGTGTAAAACATTTCCCACACTCTGTACACATGAAAGGTTTTTTCCCTGTGTGACTCCTTTCATGAGTTTTCAGATCACTCTTTTGTGTAAAACATTTCCCACACTCTGTACACATGAAAGGCTTTTCCCCTGTGTGACTCCTTTCATGAGTTTTCAGATTACTAATTTGTGTAAAACTTTTTCCACACTCTGTACATGTGAAAGGTTTTTCTCCTGTGTGACTCCTTTCATGGGTTTTCAGATCCCTCTTTTGTGTAAAACCTTTTCCACACTCTGTACACGTGAAAGGCTTTTCCCCTGTGTGAATCATTTCATGAGTTTTCAGATATCTCTTATGTGTAAAACTTTTTCCACACTCTGTACATGTGAAAGGCTTTTTTTCTGTGTGACTCCTTTCATGAGTTTTCAGATTATTCATATATGTAAAACATTTTCCACACTCTGTACATGTGAAAGGCTTTTTTCCTGTGTGAATCATTTCATGAGTGTTCAGACTAGTTATTTGTGCAAAACTTTTTCCACACTCTGTACATGTGAAAGGCTTTTCCCCTGTGTGAATCCTTTCATGAGTTTTCAGATTACTCTTTTGTGTAAAACTTTTTCCACACTCTGTACATGTGAACGGCTTTTCTCCTGTGTGACTCCTTTCATGAGTTTTTAGTTCATTTATTCGTGTAAAACCTTTTCCACACTCTGTACATGTGAAAGGCTTTTCCCCTGTGTGACTCCTTTCATGAGTTTTCAGATAACTCTCATGTGTAAAACTTTTTCCACACTCTGTACATGTAAAAGGCTTTTCCCCTGTGTGAATCCTTTCATGAGTTTTTAGATAATTTATTTGTTTAAAACCTTTTCCACACTCTGTACATGTAAAAGGCTTTTCTCCTGTGTGAATCATTTCATGAGTTTTCAGTCTATTTATTTGTGTAAAACATTTTCCACACTCTGTACATGTGAAAGGCTTTTTTCCTGTGTGAATCATTTCATGAGTTTTCAGACTATTTATTTGTGCAAAACTTTTTCCACACTCTGTACACGTGAAAGGTTTCTCCCCTGTGTGGGTCTTTTCATGAGATATGAGATTTCCCTTGGATGTGAAACATCTCCCACACTCATTACATGTGAAATGTTTCTCCCCTGTGTGGGTCTTTTTGTGACACTTAAGGCTTCCTTTAGATGTGAAACATCTCCCACATTCTGTACACGTGTGAGGTTTCACAACTGTGTGAACTGTGTGGTGTTCAAAGAGATGCAAATTGCATGTGAATCTTTTCTCACATTCTGTACATTTGAAAGGTTTCTTATTTGTATGAATCATTTGGCTAGACTTAAGACTTTCCCCTTCTTTTAAATGTTTTGAAAACTCAGTAAATTTGTGTGGTTTAACCTCTGGGATAATCATTTCACTAGATAAGGCATAAATGTTGTCCTCTTGTTTGATGACTAAATTACTCTCTGTACATAATGATTGCTGCCCGGTTCCTGCCAATTCTCCATCTCCTTTAAATATCTGTTTTGATATCCCCAATGTTTGTGAATAGTCATTAGTGTCTAAGACTTTTGGAGTTTGTGGTATCATTCTGATGCTTCCTGTAGTGAAGGATGGGTATGAACTATTCAAGTGATTGTCTACATAAAAAGAAAAGAAATAAAGAAAGTTTATACTTTAAAATGTAATCCATCGTCTTACACAAATCATATTATTTATTTACATTCCATAAAATGGCTTCTGTTTTGTGTTTATTTTTAAATTGATCAACCTGTAAATCACAAATTTAAACAAAGAAAGACAAATAATGTAAATATTTCTACAGTATAATAAATTAAATGACTGATTACTGATTAAAACAATTTATAGAGCCCCGTTAAATAAGGTGCCGGTGGATAATGTTCTCAGCCAGGGAATAAGTATATCTGTATTCTGGGCAAGATAGGTGGCATCTACCATCCTTATTTAACATTGCACAAACAAATGCACATACAGCACTGCCCGGCTCATGCTCAACCAGTAGGGTGAGAATATGATATCTTAATTATCACAGACTAATAATTAGTGTGAGATGTTTTGAAAGGCTAAAGAAGCAGTGATCTTATGATACTTCTTAGCTTGCGGTTGCAGTTGTTTAATTTATATAATCAGCCAAAAATGTATTAGTTTAATAAGACTCACTGTGAAATTAAGCACACAAATCAGTGGCAGTTCTGGAGTGGGGAACACTTACTGGTGGAGTTCTGGGTGTTCCACATATGGGAACAAGGTAGGCGTAAGTGTAGTTATGGGTGTTCCATGAGTTGGGTCAGGGCAGGGGAAGGTAGAGTTGCAGGTGATCTGAAAGCCGGTGTTGACACAAATGTTCTTAAAAGGTGCAGATATAAATATAATAGTGTATATTTGTTTAATAAGTGATTAATTCTATTTCCCAGTAATTAAAGTCAGCATAATATCTATTTTACTCACCTAACACATATGAGTTCATGCTGATAACAGGCTCCAATGTCTGTGCTCAAGAAGAAGGTTCCCTTATTCACTCCAGTTACATCAATACCTGATATCTCTCAGTGCTCTGGCTGTGTCTGTAAAAAATATATTAAATGGTTTAGACAGATTATAATAAATAATGGTTCTGATTAACTGTACGTATGGTATAATTAAAGGCACACATAACAATTCATGTGATACAGATCAGCTGTTTAGGTTATTACATATGTGCTATTGATTCAGCACAAGCATTTAGTACAGTTAGCTCTGTGGGTGTTACAGTTGTACCTTAAATATTTATCTTTCCAGAACTTGACAAGTACAGTATAAGCTCAGGAGTAGACAATCTATTTATGAGTGGGACAAACCACAACCTTACAAATATATTATAATAATTTTTTCCATTATTTATATCAAAGAGCAGCACTTACACAAATGTTAAATAAGAGTTGTTTATATGTAATTTAAATCTAATACAGTATTGATATTGTACTTTCTACAGATCCTCACTCTCAGACATTTTGTATTTACTAAAAATACAATGTGTAACAAAACGCACACACAAATAGTGATAATAATACAGACCAATATGTAGTACCGACCAATATGTAGTAATATATCCAACGTGAAAAGAGTCTTTAATGGAGACAGTACCACAAATACAAATAGTCCATACGATGTTCCTCAGAAGGAAGAGAAAGAAACACATCATAGCATAATACTGTGTAATCTTCACTCCCCAGATAGAAGGAAGACTCAGAATACTCACATTAGTTAGAGCTTCAACAGCTCAAGATAATCAGGTTTATTGTGGGCAGACCCCAGGCAGACTGGATACAGACAAATACTTAAAGGGACACTGAACCCAAAATGTTTCTTTTGTGATTCAGATAGAGCATGAAATTTTAAGCAACTTTTTAATTTACTCCTATTATCAAATTTTCTTCATTCTCTTAATATCTTTATTTGAAATGCAAGAATGTATGTTTAGATGCCGGTCCATTTTTGGTGAACAACCAGGGTTGTTCTTGCTGATTGGTTGATAAATTCATCCACCAATAAAAAATTGCTATCCAGAGTACTGAACTAAAAAAAAGCTTAGATGCCTTTTTTTCAAATAAAGATAGCAAGAGAACGAAGAAAAATTGATAATAGGAGTAAATTAGAAAGTTGCTTCCATGCTTGAATTTTTAAAGGGTAAGATAACTGATTTCTGAGTCTCCCAATCTAGGGTCTTAATAAATATCTCCCATTTCATGAAGAAGATGTTAATACCATTTTCTGAATCCGCCTTCGTTGAGGCAAGTTCAAGAAACAGTTGATATACCATCCCATTCTTAAATTCCGAAAATTTTGGTTCTTTATTAGACTTCCAATTCTTTAAAATAAATTTTCTGCCTAACAAGACCGCAGTATTAATTAATAGACTATTAGGGCTTCTGCATCCTGTGTTAATAAGAAAAATACTTCATATTCATTTAAATTAATATATTGTTTCAAGGTTTTTGTGGCCCAGAAGGAAATTTTCCCCAAAAATTTTTGAATAGGTGGACACGTCCAGAAAAGATGGATCATGCCTGCTGCGAAACATTTACATTTATTACATAGTATTTTATAGCTCATCTTGTCCCAACGCGAGCTACACTGAGGTGTATGATAACTTAGGAAGAGAATCTTTACCTGTTGTTCCCTGAAATATTCCCCTCTCATAGCCTTCGCCACTCTAATCCCTGAATTTTTCATTAAGCCTACTTCAACCTGATTTGTACAAAGTTGATTCCATTTGAATTCAAGATATCTAGAATTACTTTGTTCTTGCAATAATAATAAGGCATTATATGTGTATGAAATAGAGAATTTCCCTGCCTGAAATAGGCTATGTATCTGTCGTAATATATCATTATCCCACTCTATGAGCTTCAGTTTCCTGCATTGTTCAGCATAGTGTCGGAGTTGTAAATATTAAAAAAAAAAGGTGATTCAGCATATTGAACTCATTCTTACATTCATCAAAAGTTTTAATTAGGTTCTCCTCTTTATTAATGAGTTGTACAAGATAGATTATCCCTAAGTCTGGCCATGCCTTGAACCTAGCTGAATCATAACCTTCTTCGAATTCAGGATTACTTCTAATCGTCAGAAATAACGAAACTCTGTGATTAATTCCTATTTTAAAAGAAAATGTACGCCACGCCCGTATTGGTTGATCTATAACTAGAAAACTGTTAATTACTCCTGGGATTAATTTCACAGGCATATGTACAAGAGCTTTCAATGCATAGGGGGCTACCAGTGCCTCTTCAATCTTAAAGACAGCGAAGTGATCCCTCTCAGAGAACCAGTCCTATACAAATTTTAAATTAGCTACTATGTTGTATGACTCAATATCCGGTACAGCCATGCCTATTGCTTCTTTTTTTGCAAACAATCGCCTGAGAGCTATCCTAGGTTTTTTGTTTCCCCAGATAAATTGTGTTATTAATTTATTAATTGTTAACCGATCTTTCCTCAATAATAATAGCGGTATTGCCTGGAATATGTATAAAAATCTTGGCAATGAGACCTTTTTTTTTTGGTTATACAACATACAAATAGATAAGAAACTCCAATACCGTGTTAAGCTTAAGTATATGAGATTAAGAAAGCATCAATAAACAGTGTATATAACATAACATATGGGAAGAATATAGCACTCCTGGTCACATACTCATCAATGTGTAAGTAAATAGCAGGAAAATTCAACATTAAACCTCTTTTATAGTTGAATCTGACTATTTGGCCACTCTTGGGCCATGATCATAACAGCATGTAAATAGGTGGGAATAGTAATATTTAGTTTCCCGGGATGTGGGATATAGTTATATAGCAAGAGATGAACTGTAGTATATGACGACTAGTAGTAGGTGATGTAAAGAATGGCCTAGGAAACATATTTTAGTCAGCCTCCTCTGTGATAAAATATTTACAGAAAATAGTGGTTTTAAGGTTTTAAATGATTCAAAGCACTCTCTCGATAGCTAGGCTAGTGTATTCAGTGTCCACTACAGTCTTGAAGGACTCATCTAATCTTTGCTGTTAGGACAGCACCCCAAAAAGCCCTTTTTAGGGCTAGAACATCAGTCTGCTTTTTTTTTTTTCCTGTGTAATCTAATTGCAGTTGCCTGCCTGCCAGCGTGTGTGTCAGGCTCACAGCGTATACTGTGCCCACTTGCCCAGTGCCACCACTCATATCTGGTGTAACAGTAGTGTACATTTTAAAAAAACATCACTTTTTTGACTGTGAAATAATAGCAGTCAGTTTCCTTCACACGTGTGCGTTTCAGTGCCTGCCTGCCAGGGCACAATGTCACCCCAGTGCAACTCATATGTGGTGTAACAGTAGTGTAAATTAAAAAAAACAACAACACTTTTTGACTGTGAAATAATAGCAGTCAGTTTCTTTCACACGTGTGCGTTTCAGTGCCTGCCTGCCAGGGCACAGTGTCACCCCAGTGCAACTCATATCTGGTGTAACAGTAGTGCACATTAAAAAAAACAAAAAAACACTTTTCTCCAACATAGGTGTGTCCGGTCCACGGCGTCATCCTTACTTGTGGGATATTCTCCTCCCCAACAGGAAATGGCAAAGAGCCCAGCAAAGCTGGTCACATGATCCCTCCTAGGCTCCGCCTACCCCAGTCATTCTCTTTGCCGTTGTACAGGCAACATCTCCACGGAGATGGCTTAGAGTTTTTTAGTGTTTAACTGTAGTTTTTATTATTCAATCAAGAGTTTGTTATTTTAAAATAGTGCTGGTATGTACTATTTACTCAGAAACAGAAAAGAGATGAAGATTTCTGTTTGTATGAGGAAAATGATTTTAGCACCGTAACTAAAATCCATGGCTGTTCCACACAGGACTGTTGAGAGCAATTAACTTCAGTTGGGGGAACAGTGTGCAGTCTCTTACTGCTTGAGGTATGACACATTCTAACAAGACGATGTAATGCTGGAAGCTGTCATTTTCCCTATGGGATCCGGTAAGCCATGTTTATTAAGATAGTAAATAAGGGCTTCACAAGGGCTTATTAAGACTGTAGACTTTTTCTGGGCTAAATCGATTCATTATTAACACATATTTAGCCTTGAGGAATCATTTATTCTGGGTATTTTGATATGATTATATCGGCAGGCACTGTTTTAGACACCTTATTCTTTAGGGGCTTTCCCTAATCATAGTCAGAGCCTCATTTTCGCGCCGGTATGGCGCACTTGTTTTTGAGGACAGCATGGCATGCAGCTGCATGTGTGTGGAGCTCTGATACATAGAAAAGTCTTTCTGAAGGCATCATTTGGTATCGTATTCCCCTTTGGGCTTGGTTGGGTCTCAGCAAAGCAGATTCCAGGGACTGTAAAGGGGTTAAATATAAAAACGGCTCCGGTTCCGTTATTTTAAGGGTTAAAGCTTCCAAATTTGGTGTGCAATACTTTTAAGGCTTTAAGACACTGTGGTGAAATTTTGGTGAATTTTGAACAATTCCTTCATACTTTTTCGCAATTGCAGTAATAAAGTGTGTTTAGTTTAAAATTTAAAGTGACAGTAACGGTTTTATTTTAAAACGTTTTTTGTGCTTTGTTATCAAGTTTATGCCTGTTTAACATGTCTGAACTACCAGATAGATTGTGTTCTGACTGTGGGGAAACCAAGGTTCCTTCTCATTTAACTATATGTATTTTATGTCATAAAAAAATTTAATAAAAATGATGCCCAAGATGATTCCTCAAGTGAGGGGAGTAAGCATGGTACTGCATCATCCCCTCCTTCGTCTACACCAGTCTTGCCCATACAGGAGGCCCCTAGTACATCTAGTGCGCCAATACTCCTTACTATGCAACATTTAACGGCTGTAATGGATAACTCTATCAAAAACATTTTAGCCAATATGCCCACTTATCAGCGAAAGCGCGACTGCTCTGTTTTAGAAAATTCTGTAGAGCATGAGAACGCTGATGATATGGTTTCTGAAGGGCCCCTACACCAGTCTGAGGGGGCCAGGGAGGTTTTGTCTGAGGGAGAAATTTCAGATTCAGGAAACATTTCTCAACAAGCTGAACCTGATGTGATTACTTTTAAATTTAAGTTGGAACATCTCCGCGCTCTGCTTAAGGAGGTGTTATCCAATTTGGATGATTGTGATTATCTGGTCATTCCAGAACCACTATGTAAAATGGAAAAGTTCTTAGAGGCCCCGGGGCCCCCCGAAGCTTTTCCTATATCCAAGCGGGTGGCGTACATTGTTAGTAAAGAATGGGACAGGCCCGGTATACCTTTAGTACCTCCCCCCATATTTATAAAATTGTTTTCCTATAGTCGACCCCAGAAAGGACTGATGGCAGACAGTCCCCAAGGTCGAGGGGGCGGTTTCTACTCTACACAAGCGCGCCACTATACCCATAGAAGATAGTTGTGCTTTCCAAGATCCTATGGATAAAAAATTAGAAGGTCTGCTAAAGATGTTTGTTCAGCAAGGTTCCCTTCTACAACCAATTGCATGCATTGTCCCTGTCACTGCAGCCGCGTGTTTCTAGTTTGATGAGCTAGGAAAGGCGATTATTAGTAATTCTTCTTCTTATGAGGAGATTATGGACAGAATTCGTGCTCTTAAATTGGCTAATTCTTTCACCCTAGACGCCACCTTGCAATTGGCTAGGTTAGCGGCGAAAAAATTCTGGGTTTGCTATTGTGGCGCAGAGCGCTTTGGTTAAAATCTTGGGCAGCGGATGCGTCTTCCAAGAACA